>NW_028164985.1:85000-340000 GCF_964263955.1 Coregonus lavaretus
TGATGAGGAATAGTCTGATGAGGAATTATCTGATGAGGAATTATCTGGCTATATTTTTAAAAAGTCTGTTGTTATTTCTGGTTGAGGCTATGTTGTCAGCTAGACTCCCGGAAGCATAGTTTGATTAAATCAACTTTCAGTTTGATTAACTGCTGTTTATTCCTCTACTTTTAGGAAAGACAGATAACATATATATATTTTTTCTTATTATTCTTTTTGAATAAGGACCCACCCAGTGAGCCTCCTGCTGCTTGCTCTTTAATATAAGCCTAATTGTCCATAACATGCTGTAATAGTACCACTATAACTCAGCTTATTTATCATGTGTCGTGTGTGTTGACCAGTGTTCTTAATGGCTGCTTGCTCTGCTAACCAGCCTGGTTTAATCCAATCTGCACTCACCTCGTCATCCTTGCAGAACGGCCTCACACCTCTCCATGTAGCAGCACATTACGATAACCAGAAGGTGGCGCTCCTGCTTTTGGACAAAGGGGCCTCGCCCCACGCCACAGCCAAGGTGAGACCTCCATGAGGCCACTCTGGCACTCTCCCCAAACATGTGGGGGGAGAGACATCGGTCAGCCTTGGGGTGGACAGTCAATGTGGTATTGAAGCTGTGTGCGTGTGTGTGTGTGTGTGTGTGTGTGTGTGTGTGTGTGTGTGTGTGTGTGTGTGTGTGTGTGTGTGTGTGTGTGTGTGTGTGTGTGTGTGTGTGTGTGTGTGTGAGTGCATTTGTGTGTGGGTGTGCGTTTGTGTGTGGTGTGTATGTGGTGTGCGTGTGCGTTTGTGTGTGTACGTTTGTGTGTGTGCATGCATGTGTGAGTGCATGCATCTCTCTCTCTCTCTCTCTCTCTCTCTCTCTCTCTCTCTCTCTCTCTCTCTCTCTCTCTCTCTCTCTCTCTCTCTCTCTCACACTCTCTCTCCCTCCCTCCAGAACGGCTACACCCCCCTCCACATTGCGGCCAAGAAGAACCAGATGGACATAGCGGTGGTGCTGCTGCAGTACGGGGCGGAGACCAACATCCTGACCAAGCAGGGGGTCACCCCTCTACACCTGGCCTCACAGGAGGGACACGCTGACATGGCCGCCCTGCTCATCGAGAAGGGGACTCAAGTCAACGTCCCCACCAAGGTAGGCCTACATCTTCCCACCCCTCTTGGTTTTAAACTGCTTATGTAACACAAATACAGACTCAACCTGTATTACAAACACAGACATGCACACACACTCACAGGAACACATAGGCACGTGACAAAATAACACACGTGCATATTCAGGCAACATTTTATTTCAAAATAAAAGTATATTGTACAATGGAAACATGTACTTTTGTTTGCATCTTACCCAATCCTATGACACACCAAACACAGAACAGGCTTGGAGCAGAACAGGGTCAGCCTTGCCCTTGTAGCAGTTAAGGGGCAAAGTGCCTTACTCATGGCCACTAAGGCAGTAGGGGATAGCACCTGAAAGGCAAAAGGGGATAGCACCTGAAAGGCAGTAGGGGATAGCACCTGAAAGGCAGTAGGGGATAGCACCTGAAAGGCAGAAGGGATAGCACCTGAAAGGCAGTAGGGGATAGCACTTGAAAGGCAGTAGGGGATAGCACCTGAAAGGCAGAAGGGATAGCACCTGAAAGACAGAAGGGGATAGCACCTGAAAGGCAGTAGGGGATGGTACCTGAAAGGCAGTAGGGGATAGCACCTGAAAGGCAGTAGGGGATAGCACCTGAAAGGCAGTAGGGGATAGCACCTGAAAGGCAGAAGGGATAGCACCTGAAAGGCAGAAGGGATAGCACCTGAAAGGCAGTAGGGGATAGCACCTGAAAGGCAGTAGGGGAGGGCACCTGAAAGGCAGTAGGGGATAGCACCTGAAAGGCAGAAGGGATAGCACCTGAAAGGCAGTAGGGGATAGCACCTGAAAGGCAGTAGGGGATAGCACCTGAAAGGCAGAAGGGATAGCACCTGAAAGGCAGAAGGGATAGCACCTGAAAGGCAGTAGGAGATAGCACCTGAAAGGCAGTAGGGGTTAGCACCTGAAAGGCAGTAGGGGATAGCACCTGAAAGGCAGTAGGGGGTAGCACCTGAAAGGCAGAAGGGGATAGCACCTGAAAGGCAGAAGGGATAGCACCTGAAAGGCAGAAGGGATAGCACCTGAAAGGCAGAAGGGGATAGTACCTGAAAGGCAGTAAGGGATAGCACCAGAAAGGCAGAAGGGATAGCACCTGAAAGGCAGAAGGGGATAGCACCTGAAAGGCAGAAGGGATAGCACCTGAAAGGCAGAAGGGATAGCACCTGAAAGGCAGAAGGGATAGCACCTGAAAGGCAGAAGGGATAGCACCTGAAAGGCAGTAGGGGATAGCACCTGAAAGGCAGTAGGGGATAGCACCTGAAAGGCAGTAGGGGATAGCACCTGAAAGGCAGAAGGGGATAGCACCTGAAAGGCAGAAGGGATAGCACCTGAAAGGCAGAAGGGATAGCACCTGAAAGGCAGAAGGGGTAGCACCTGAAAGGCAGAAGGGGATAGCACCTGAAAAGTGATGTAGGTGTAATTAAACTTGTCTGAGACCTAATGATTTGTGTAAGCTCCCTGCGCTTATGCCTACGTTTAATCTTAGCGGGGTAACATTATTGTGGCCTGCAGGAGACCTAGGTTAGACAACAGTCTGTCCCATTGGTGCCATGACCTGGATAGGTGTCTGTTAGGAGGTGAAATGGGTGGTGGAGTGTAACGAAAGTGGATCTGTAAACCATGCTTGAAGATATATTTGAGGCTATACATTGTTTGGAGTATGGAGTAAAACAATCTTATATTATGATGGGGTAAAACAATCTTATATTATGATGGGGTAAGACCAAGCTTTGTAAGAAATGAAGCAGGTGGTCCACTGTTGCTCAATTGGTAGAGCATGGCGCTTGTAACGCCTGGGTAGTGGGTTCAATCCCCGGGACCACCTATATGTAAAAATGTATGCGCACATGACTGTAAGTCGCTTTGGATAAAAGTGTCTGCTAAATGGCATATTATTAGATAAATAAGTTATATTGTTCAATAACATTCAAAATCACCTTTATTTGCAAAGGATATATATATCGACAAATAATTTAGGAATCCACACACTATAAACAGCAAAAAACAGAATACATGCATTCATTGAGATGAACATTGAACAGCAGTAACCCAGCAAACAGGGGTTTGTCCTGAGGACATTCTGCAATGTTCTCATTACTGTAGGTCCATGAAGGGTTTCGGCGCGACTTTATCCATCTGACGTTCCGAGAACGTTCTCAGGGGGACCTTTGTCTAGTTCCCTGTAAGTTCCCAGGACGTCACTGAGGACCATGTCAGGACCTTTTTAGGACTTTTTCCATGATGTTCATTTTACTAGTCCTTAGGATGTTGCATGATGCTCCCAAGGGAACTTTCTCTGGGGGACCTTTTTCTAGTACCCAGTTTTCCCAGGGGCATTCCCCGAAGATGTTTTTAGGACGTTCTTGGGACGTTGTGTCATGGTCCCCTGGAGGTATTGTCTAGTTCCCGGTTTGTCCTGGCAATGTTCCTGAGGATGTTTTTATGACGTTCTTGGGACGTTGTGTCATGGTCCCCTGGGGTCCGACACATAACGAAAAAGACAGAACAGACTAAATACTTTACAATTTACATACATTTAAAAATATTAATGTGTTTGTGTGTGTGTGTGTGTGTGTGTGTGTGTGTGTGTGTGTGTGTGTGTGTGTGTGTGTGTGTGTGTCTGTGTGTGTCTGTGTGTGTGTGTGTGCATCTATCAGTTACACATAAACATACACACAAAACGTAGGTCACAGCATTGAGCCTTGGGTTGTTGCTTTTTTTGTTTTTTTTAAACCAGGTTTGCTGTTCAATTGCGCTATATGAGATGGAAGGGAGTTCCATGCAATCATGGCTCTGTATAATATTGTATGTTTCCTTGAATTTGTTCTGGACCTGGGGACTGTGAAAAGAACCCTGGTGGCATGTCTGGTGGAGTAAGTGGCTGTGTCAGTGCTGTGTGGAAGTTGACTATGCAAACAATTTGGAATTTCCAACACATTGTTTCTTATAAAAACAAGAAGCGATGCAGTCAGTCTTTCCTCAACTTAGCCAAGAGAGACTGGCATGCATAGTATTGATATTAGCTCTCTGATTACAATGAAGAGCAAAACGTGCAGCTCTATTCTGGGCCAGCTGCAGCTTAACTAGGTATTTCTTTGTAGCACTTGACCATATGACTGGACAATAATCAAGGTAAGATGAAACTAGAGCCTGCAGGACTTGCTTTGTGGAGTGTGGTGTCAAAAAAGCAGAGCATCTCTTTATCACGGACAGTCCTCTCCCCATCTTTACAACCATTGTATCAATATGTTTTGACCATGACAGTTTACAATCTAAGGTAACGCCAAGTAATTTAATATCCTCAACTTGTTCAACAGCCACACCATTCATTACCAGATTCAGCTGAGGTCTAGAACAGGGAATGATTTGTACCAAATACAGTGCTTTTAGTTTGATAAATATTCAGGACCAGTTTATTACTGGCCACCCATTCTTAAACTGACTGCAACTCTTTGTTTAGGGTTACAGTGATCTCACTAGCTTTTGTTGCTGACACGTATAGGGTTAAATCATCAGCATACATGGACACAGGTTTTGTTTAATGCCAGTGGCAGGTCATTGGTAAAAATAGAAAAGAGTAGAGGGCCAAGAGAGCTGCCCTGAAGTACACCACACTTTACGTTTAACATTAGAGAAGGTTCCATTAACAAAAACCCTCAGTGTTCTATTAGATAGATAGCTCTGAATCCATGATATGGCAGAGGTTGAAAAGCCATATCACATACGTTTTTTCAACAACAGGTTATGGTCAATAATATCAAAGGCTGCGCTGAAATCTTAACAGTACAGCTCCCACAATCTTCTTATTATCAATTTCCTTCAACCAATCATCAGTCATTTGTGTCAGTGCAGTACATGTTGAGTGCCCTTCTCTATAAGCATGCTGAAAGTCTGTTGTTAATTAATTTACAGAGAAATAGCATTGTATTTGGTCACACACAATTTTTTCCAACGGTCTGTCAGCAAGCTGATAGTTCAGCTGTTAGAACCAGTAAAGGCCGCTTTACCATTCTATGGTAGCGGAATGACTTTGGCTTCCCTCCAGGCCTGAGTACAAAGACTTTCCTCTAGGCTCAGATTAAAGATATGACAGATAGGAGTGGCTATAGTCAGCTACCATCCTCAGTAGCTTTCCATCTAAGTTGTCAATGCCAGGAGGTTTGTCATTATTGATCGACAACAATCATTTTTCCACCTCTCCCACACTAACTTTACAAAATTCAAACTTGCAATGCTTTTCTTTCATTATTCGTTTTTTCATGCATGAGTACGATGGTCACTGTTCGTTCTTGGCATTTCCTGCCTAAGTTTGCTCACTCTGCCAATGAGGTAATCATTAAAATAATTGGCAACATCAAATGGTTTTGTGATGAATAAGCCATCTGATTCGATGAAAGATGGAGTTGAATTTGTTTCTGCCCGTAATTTTATTTAAAGTACTCCAAACTTTTTTTCCATCATTCTTTATATCATTGATCTTGGCTTCATAATACAGATTATTCTTCTTTTTGTTGAGTTTAGTCACATAATTTCTAAATTTGCATTAAGTCAACCAGTCAGATGTGCAGCCAGACTTATTAGCCATTCCTTTTGCCCCATCCCTTTCAACCATACAGTTTTTCAATTCCTCATCAATCCATGGAGCCTTAACAGTTCTAACAGTCCGTTTCATAACAGGTGCATGTTTATTAATAATTGGAAGAAGCAAAGTCATCAAGTGCGGAGTCAAGATGCTCCTTATTAGTCACATCAGACAAACAAATATTTTTAACATCATCCACATAAGAGTCACAGCAAATTATTTTGCATGATCTCTTATACACCAGCTTTTGGAACTTTGACTTTCCTGGATATAGCCACTATATTGTGATCAATGCATCCAAGGGGTATGGATACATCTTTAGGACAAAGTTCTACAGTAGTAATACAAATGTGATCAATACATGTGGATGATGTAGTTCCTGTATTATTTGTAAACACCCTGGTAGGTTGATTAAAAACCTGAACCAGATTACAGGCACTGGTTACAGTGAGAAGATTCCTCTTGAGCGGAAGCTTGATGAAAACCAGTCAATATTCAGGTCCCCGAAAAAGTAGACCTCTCTGTTTACATCACATACACTATCAAGCATTTCACACACATTATCTAGATACTGACTGTTAGCACTTGGTGGCCTATAGCAACACTCTAAAATAATAGTCTTAAGATGAAGCAGGTGAACCTGCAACCACAACACTTCAATAACACTTTACATGAGATCTTCTCTAAGCTTTACAGGGATATGGTTCTGAATATATACAGCAACACTTCCCCCATAACTGCAAACTGTTCTTCAGGTCCTGGACCTCTCTGGTCATTTCGCCCATTATTTTATTAGCTGACTCCACCAGTATTTGGACACAACACTATTTTCTTGTTGTTGTAATAACTGCTTATAGAACTAGTTTTGTTTGTTTAAAATATCCTTTACCTGTGATAGAGAGACACCACTATCCTCAACAGTACGCCCACCAGCTTTGGTCTTTGTCATGGTAGCAATGTAGGCTGTTACTCCTTGCAGTTCCAGACAGGGCAGGTCGCAGGGCAGGTCACAGGGCAGGTCACAGGGCAGGTCACAGGGCAGGTCACAGGGCAGGTAACAGGGCAGGTCACAGGGCAGGTCACAGGGCAGGTCACAGGGCAGGTCACAGGGCAGATGGAAACAGCAACAAACAGCAGGGATTCAAACAGTCACACTCCCGAGACAATACAGGGGCTGTGTACAAGCTGCTAAGGAAACCTGGCTAGCTTGATAGCTAGCTAACGTTAGTTAGAAGATAGGCTAGCGTCCTCCCGAGTGGCACAGCGGTCTAAGGCACTGCATCGCAGAGGTATCACTACAGACCCGGGTTCGATCCTGGGCTGTATCACAACCAGCTGTGATCGTGAGTCCCATAGGGTGGCGCACATATGGTGGCGCACAATTGGCCCAGCGTCGGGTTACTTTACTTGGCTCATCGCGCTCTAGCGACTCCTTGTGGCGGGCCGGGCGCCTGCAGGCCGACCTCTGTCGTCAAGTGAAGATAGGCTAGCGTATGCGGAAACGAGGGAACAATGAGCTACTTCTCTGGAGCAAAATAGACCTGCTATTGTTCCCTTTAATACAGTGAACGTCCTACATCTTAATGTGATATTATACAGTATGTTGACAATTATTCAAAAATACGTCTGTTAATTCATATTTATTTTGCAAAAGAAAGCCACGACAAAGATACGTGTTTTAATGCATGCCACCGGAGAAATGATAATGGACCTACATTCATACAGTTTCTTTACTGTGTCCAGCTTGCTAATAATCACTCAAATGAAAGTTAGACAGTCAGGGAGCAAATTTTTTGCAAATGTAAAAATAAATCTGTGCGGCCCTCCGGACCTCGTTGAAGACCGAATGTGTGTGTGTTACATTTACCGAAAAAAGTTATTATGTTTACCGTTCAATGTTTTATTACATAAAAAATCTCAAAGTTATTACAAATAGAAAAGTTATTACTTTTACCGGTGTTATTACATTTAGCGTTGTTACAAGTCCTCAGTTGTGATTACAGAGCTGCAGCATGGCTTACAAGAATGTAACAGGAATGAAGTTAACCCTCCCATTGTCCTAGGGTCAAAATGACCCGCCACTGTGTTGAACCAACTTTATTTAATTTTTATATTTTTTGGATCATTTGTGAGAAGGAGGCAGTGATACTTTCTTTAAAGTCGGACAACGGGAGGGTTAAAAGAGGGACAGAGAGCTGTTTCATGGCTATTTTAGGAACAGCCCAGTGCTGTAGACGGATGAGTCACAGCGAGGGATGTGGGAGGTTAGTACACTGCCGTGACGACCACGGATGTCTTCCCACACGTATCACACCGATCCTACTTAATGGTCCCTGTCTGTGGGCGAAAGCGAGACACACGCCTGCTCGCATGCACGCACCTACACACGCTTACTGGCATGCACATACTAAACATACATAGCATGTGAATACAGTACATGCACGCATGTACGCACATACGCACACAAACACACATGCACGCACACACACACAAAAGCACACTTTATAGTACCCCCCCCACACACACACACATTGTCTTAGAAATTTAGAACAGGCATGCAAGGCCGTCAGTCAACCTCCTCTGTGCCCAAGAACACTAAGGTAACCTGCCTAAATGACTACAGACCCGTAGCACTCACATCTGTAGCCATGAAGTGCTTTGAAAGGCTGGTCATGGCTCACATCAACACCATTATCCCGGAAACCCTAAACCCACTCCAATTTGCATACCGCCCCAACAGATCCACAGATGATGCAATCTCTATTAAACTCCACACTGCCCTTTCCCACCTGGACAAAAGGAACACCTACGTGAGAATGCTATTCATTGACTACAGCTCAGCATTCTACACCATAGTTCCCTCAAAGCTCATCACTAAGCTAAGGACCCTGGGACTATACACCTCCCTCTGCAACTGGATCCTGGACTTCCTGACGGGCCGCCCCCAGGTGGTAAGGGTAGGTAACAACACATCTGCCACGCTGATCCCCAACACGGGGGCCCCTCAGGGGTGCGTGCTTAGTCCCCTCCTGTATTCCCTGTTCACCCATGACTGCATGGCCGACGACACAACAGTGGTAGGCCTGATCACAGACAACGATGAGACAGCCTATAGGGAGGAGGTCAGAGACCTGGCCATGTGGTGCCAGGATAACAACCTCTCCCTCAACGTAATCTAGACAAAGGAGATGATTGTGGACTACAGGAAAAGGAGGACAGAGCATGCCCCCATTCTCATCGACGGGGCTGTAGTGGAGCAGGTTGAGAGCTTCAAGTTCCTTGGTGTCCACATCACCAACAAACTATCATGGTCCAAACACACCAAGACAGTCGTGAAGAGGGCACGACAAAGCCTATTCACCCTCAGGAGACTGAAAAGATTTGGCATGGGTCCTCAGATCCTCAAAAAGTTTTACAGCTGCACCATCGAGAGAATCCTGACTGGTTGTATCACTGCCTGGTATGGCAACTGCTCAGCCTCCGACCGCAAGGCACTACAGAGGGTAGTGCGTATGGCTCACTACATCACTGGGGCCAAGCTTCTTGCCATCCAGGACCTCTATACCAGGCGGTGTCAGAGGAAGGCCCTAATAATTGTCAAAGACTCCAACCACCCTAGTCATAGACTGTTCTCTCTGCTACCGCACGGCAAGTGGTACCGGAGCGCCAAGTCTAGGTCCAAAAGGCTTCTTAACAGCTTCTACCCCCAAGCCATAAGACTCCTGAACAGCTAATCAAATGGCTACCCGGACTATTTGCATTGCTGCTACTCTCTGTTTATTATCTATGCATAGTCACTTTAACTCTACCCACACGTACATATTTACATTTACATTTACGTCATTTAGCAGACGCTCTTATCCAGAGCGACTTACAAATAGGTGCATTCACCTTATAGCCAGTGGGATCAGCACTTTACCAAATTATTATTATTTTTTAGATTTTTTTTTTGGATGATATTACCTCAATTACCTCGACTAACCGGTGTCCCCACACATTGACTCAGTACCGCTAGCCCCTGTATATAGCCTCCCTACTGTTATTACACATTGACTCAGTACCGCTAGCCCCTGTATATAGCCTCGCTACTGTTATTACACATTGACTCAGTACCGCTAGCCCCTGTATATAGCCTCGCTACTGTTATTACACATTGACTCAGTACCGCTAGCCCCTGTATATAGCCCCCCTACTGTTATTACACATTGACTCAGTACCTCTACCCCCTGTATATAGCCTCGCTACTGTTATTACACATTGACTCAGTACCGCTAGCCCCTGTATATAGCCCCCCTACTGTTATTACACATTGACTCAGTACCGCTAGCCCCTGTATATAGCCTCACTACTGTTATTACACATTGACTCAGTACCGCTAGCCCCTGTATATAGCCCCCCTACTGTTATTACACATTGACTCAGTACCGCTACCCCCGTATATAGCCTCGCTACTGTTATTACACATTGACTCAGTACCGCTAGCCCCTGTATATAGCCTCCCTACTGTTATTACACATTGACTCAGTACCGCTAGCCCCTGTATATAGCCTCGCTACTGTTATTACACATTGACTCAGTACCGCTAGCCCCTGTATATAGCCTCCCTACTGTTATCACACATTGACTCTGTACCGCTACCCCCTGTATATAGCCTCGCTACTGTTATTACACATTGACTCTGTACCGCTACCCCCTGTATATAGCCTCCCTACTGTTATTACACATTGACTCAGTACCGCTACTCCCTGTATATAGCCTCCCTACTGTTATTACACATTGACTCTGTACCGCTACCGCTGCATGTGACAAATACAATTTGATTTGATTTGATTATCACAGGGATTTGTCTCAAGCAGAAACCCAGATTTATTCCTCCTTTAACCTTTTTCCAATCCGCTCATTCTTCATCCAGCTCTATCACTGAACCCCAGACAGACCTGAGTGGATGAAGATATATCACTGCTTTACCAGACTCAGTCCGCCCTGTCATATATACTGTACCGATGACAAATGCACACTATCTCAGGGGTGCAAGAACACTGATAGTGTATCTGCACTCTGCATGAGTGAAACGGGTCACAAAACCCAAATACCCAATCTCACATTCCCTCCCCTGTCAACTGGTCATTTCCTGTTTTTGGTGGTAAAGGTCGCCTGTCACTCAAAACTCCTCCCTCAATATTTAGGGGAACCATGTAACCTAATGTAACCACATACAGCATCTATGGACAATCTCCTGTCCGTAGTTACACTATACAGTTTGCTAATTGATTGATTGATTTAGAGATGTGGTGAGTAACATATTGTAACATATTGTCCCTTCAGAGTGGCCTCACCTCCCTCCATCTTGCTGCCCAGGAGGACAAGGTGGTTGTCAGTGAGATACTGACTAAACATGGAGCCAACCTGGACCAGCAAACTAAGGTATGGACAGAATGTACATTCATTTAATTTGAGCATAGAATGACCATTGTACTGGAATGATGATAAGGCCCTATTATTTATCTTTGATAATGTTAGTAGATGTGTTTTGAAACTAAACTAACTTTTCTCCTCCAGTTGGGCTATACTCCACTGATTGTAGCGTGTCACTATGGAAACGCCAAGATGGTCAACTTCCTCTTACAGAACGGTGCTAGCGTCAACGCCGAAACCAAGGTAATAAACCATACACAAAACTGCCACAGTGCATTTATAATGGGGTTTGTTGCATATGGAAATGTATAAGAAAGGTATATAGTGTATGATAAAGCACATAAGCACTCTTTCACTGTGTTATGAATGTTCAATAATGCATGCTTTACTTTAACAGAAAATACCAAGTGCTAGCCTAAGGGTTCACATTTGAATCTCTTAAATGTTCAGGCCTCGCCAGACAGTCATTACAGTCAGTACTTTCTCTTCTCAGAATGGGTACACTCCCCTCCACCAAGCAGCACAACAAGGAAACACACACATCATCAATCTACTGCTGCAGAATGGAGCTAAGCCCAACAACATCACTGTGGTGAGCTGCTGAAAACACACACACAGACACACACACACACACACACACACACACACACACACACACACACACACACACACACACACACACACACACACACACACACACACACACACACTTATATGTCTTTCTACCATCCTAACAGAATGGTAACACAGCTCTGGCCATCGCCCGGCGACTGGGCTACATCTCTGTGGTGGACACACTCAAGGTGGTCACCGAGGAGATCATTACCTCGACAACCGTGAGTGATTCAACTATCTCAGTCCAACAGCTCTTCACATCTTGTCTGAAATCACAGTATTTACACATGGTGTTTATTTGGCTTGTAAGGGGCAATTCCTAACTTCCACTTAAGTCGAATTTTCACATAGTTTTGCATTAATGTCAATGGTAGACTAGTTGTAATGAGATGTGTCTGTTTATGTCGTCTAGACGGTGACAGAGAAACACAAGATGAACGTTCCTGAGACCATGACTGAAGTCCTGGATGTGTCTGATGAGGAGGGTGAGTTTAACACTTGATCCAGTCACTAGCCTACTGTATATGACCACAACCATGTATAGAGACAGTCATTCTAAACTTCAGTCTATTTATGTGGTTGATTTAGTGGTTTGACCTACTGTCACCTCAGTAAGCCTGACTTCAAACCCTGTCCCAGTTTCCCTCTACACTCTTAGAAAACAAGGGTTCAACCTGGAACCAAAAAGGATTCTCCAATGGCGACAGCCAAAGACTCACTTTGTTCCAGTGTAGACACTAACCTACTACTAGGCTATCTCATTTAGCCTGCCCCAAGTCCTTCCCGTTTCTCCATAGCCCAATCCTAGTGTGTGTTTGTTGTGGTCGGCTAGTTTCTCACTGTACTGCATACTGTACAGGCCTGCATACTGTACAGGCCTGCATACTGTACAGGCCTGCATACTGTACAGGCCTGCATACTGTACAGGCCTGCATACTGTACAGGCCTGCATACTGTACCCACAGGGCTGAAACAGAATGAGGATGCTGTTTTGTCTGATGACTCCATGGATTTAGAAGGTACACCGTGTCAAGGTTGCCGTGGGGATTGCTATGGTACACCGTGTCAAGGTTGCCGTGGGGATTGCTATTGATGAGTGTGTGGCGGTTTGTTGTGGTTGTGGTAATTCGCACGGTGTGAGCTTCCTCTGCGATGGTTGTGTATAACAAGCTGTCATGGATGAGTCTTAGAGTATATACTTGAACCTACACCCAACCTCAACCACTGTTGGTATGGGGTTTTGATTCATACACAGTGCGGTGAAATCAAGATCGTGACACACACATTTAGGGCCACTTGTCTAAATGGGAAATACTGGATATCATTGTGAAAAGCATTAGGGTTGTCAACAAACTACATTGACACTAATGATGGCTGTGCCCTTTTGAATGTTAATGCGACAGTGTTTTTGTTTTGAAACGCTTCTTGATAATCAGCTAAGGGAAGCAGTGGTTTTAAAAGCGTTTTAATATTCAGATCCACCATGCTCTGAGCACTTAACAAATACTACCCCCTAGAGAGTGTCATTAAACGTCTAGCGAAAAGACTAACTGAAGCAGCAAAAGCTTGTCTGTACACAAGCCTAGAAGATAGTTTCACCCTAAGTGTTGTCACTTCAAAGACAATTTCAAATCCCCACTCTGAAATACTCATATGTGATCTCATATCACATGCCATGGCCAGGAGAGCCTGAATGACATTGACAGCCAATGTCTAGGGAGAAGTGTGAAATGCTGCTAACTTTAAACCCATAATAAAAAAATCCCCATAATAATCTGTCAGTTTAAGCTAGAGATATCTGTTTTTTTTTGCATTGGATGCGTCTCAATCCACCGCATCCGCCTACAGTGCATTCGGAAAGTATTCAGACCCCTTGACTTTTTCCACATTTTGTTACGTTACAGCCTTAGTCTAAAATGGATTCAATTATTTTTTCCCCTCATCAATCTACACACAATACCCCATAATTGTCACGATCGCTGAAGGAGGAGGACCAAGGCGCAGCGTGGAATGTGAACATATTTATATGTATTAATGATTACACGAACAAAACAACAAAACGATAACGTGACGTCCTTGGTTACATACACAAACCAATACGGAACAAGAAACCACACCAAATGAATGCCAAACGGCTACCTAAGTATGGCTCCCAATCAGAGACAACGAGCTACAGCCGTCTCAGATTGGGAGCCACCCTGGCTAACATAGATATACAAAACCTAGAAATAAACACCCTGGCTCAACATAGATATACAAAACCTAGAAATAAACACCCTGGCTCAACATAGATATACAAAACCTAGAAATAAACACCCTGGCTCAACATAGATATACAAAACCTAGAAATAAACACCCTGGCTCAACATAGATATACAAAACCTAGAAATAAACACCCTGGCTCAACATAGATATACAAAACCTAGAAATAAACACCCTGGCTCAACATAGATATACAAAACCTAGAAATAAACACCCTGGCTCAACATAGATATACAAAACCTAGAAATAAACACCCTGGCTAACATAGATATACAAAACCTAGAAATAAACACCCTGGCTCAACATAGATATACAAAACCTAGAAATAAACACCCTGGCTAACATAGATATACAAAACCTAGAAATAAACACCCTGGCTAACATAGATATACAAAACCTAGAAATAAACACCCTGGCTCAACATAGATATACAAAACCTAGAAATAAACACCCTGGCTCAACATAGATATACAAAACCTAGAAATAAACACCCTGGCTCAACATAGATATACAAAACCTAGAAATAAACACCCTGGCTAACATAGATATACAAAACCTAGAAATAAACACCCTGGCTCAACATAGATATACAAAACCTAGAAATAAACACCCTGGCTCAACATAGATATACAAAACCTAGAAATAAACACCCTGGCTCAACATACGAGAGTCCCCAGAGCCAGGGCGTGACAATAATGACAAAGCAAAAACCGTTTTTTTGAAATTTTTGCAAATGTTATGCTATTGACACAGGAACATCTCTCTCTGCCTACAGTATGTCTCTCACTTGTTCTGTCAGCCTATCCTACAGTATGTCTCTCACTTGTTCTGTCAGCCTATCCTACAGTATGTCTCTCACTTGTTCTGTCAGCCTATCCTACAGTATGTCTCTCACTTGTTCTGTCAGCCTATCCTACAGTATGCTACCAGCTGTAAGCTAAGGGCTGTATACCCTTTACACACTATGCTGCCAACCTGAACTGTACTGTCCTGGCTCAGGTAATTTCCTTTCACACTGTCCTTTCCAGTTCAGTTCCGCTAATTTTGTGGGGTTTTTGGATGGCCAGCCCAGTACAGCTCGCCTCAGTTTGGTTCAGCCCTGTATTGTGAAAAGGGTGTTATTGATTCTGACCCCTGCTGTCCAGTAGTGGTAACAGCAGCAGGAGAGCTTTTTAACGTGGACACAAGGCAGTCATGACCTGTGTCTCCATGCTCATCTCTAGTGTTTACAAGCATTTTTATGTGATGATGAAGAGGGAGGATGATCGTGTATGAATGATCGTGTGTCTGTATGTGTGTAAGTCAACCTCATGTCAGTTTGATTGGGGCACATTCACATCCCAGGGAAGTGCTGGACCCTGCGTAGTCACTCCTGCTGAGCGCACAGCAAATCACCATGTCCCCTTCCCCAGAATGACCCTTTATCATCTTCCATGGTCCTCACACCTCTGCTCTCTCTCTCTCCCTCTGCTCTCTCTCTCTCTCTGTCTCTCTCTCTCTCTCTCTCTCTCTCTCTCTCTCTCTCTCTCTCTCTCTCTCTCTCTCTCTCTCTCTCTCTCTCTCTCTCTCTCCCTCTGCTCTCTCTCTCTCTCTCTCTCTCTCTCTCTCTCTCTCTCTCTCTCTCTCTCTCTCTCTCTCTCCCTCTCTCTCTCTCTCTCGCTCACTCTCTCCCAGGTGATGACACTATGACAGGGGACGGAGGGGAGTATCTCAGGGCAGAGGACCTGAGGGAGCTGGGGGATGACTCCCTGCCTGGACAGTACCTGGATGGGATGAACTACCTGCGCTTTAGCCTGGAAGGGGGACGCTCTGACAGGTAGTCTATACACATACCTATCGTAGAGGAGAAGGGTGTATTTGTCTGGGGGAGGGATGTGTATTAATGCTCTAATATTTCGGATGATCTTTTACTAATTTCTACTCCTTCCTACCATGCATACGTAGTCGAATCCAAAGGTATGTGCAAAAAATGCTTTGGTCTCTTTCTGCTATGGTTTCTCTATGGCAGGGTTCCCTAATAGGTGGCCCGCCTATTGGACCCCCAACTTTCCTGAGCAAAACAAAATGAAACAATTGTTGGACATTAAAGACTGTAAAATCACCAGTAAATCAGCTCAAAGTTATTATCGCCTTCCATTCCTTAGTTTTAGAGTAGTACTTGTGCCGTGTCTGATGGTTAGATTATTGCCATATTGGGTGGTGAACACTGTTTTAGCTGTGTGTGATGTTTCCATGGCTACCAACCTCATCTTCTCCTCCTCTCCTCAGTTCGGACAGGTCCTACACTCCCAGTCACCACGGCTACTACTCTCCCAAACAGGACAGCCTGATGGACGAGATGCTCACGGGCCACAACGTAAGTAAAGGGTTCAACGTTTTACATCTACTGCACCAAAACATGCTTTGCTGTGTATGCCTTGCATTGCCCAATGCACTTGTTCAGTACAGAAAATACACTTCCTAATATTGAGTTGCACCACCTTTTGCCCTCAGAACAGCCTCAATTCGTCGGGGCATGGACTCTACAAGGTGTCAAAAGCGTTCCACAGGGATGCTGGCCCATGTTGAATCCAATGCTTGTCACAGTTGGCTGGATGTCCTTTGGGTGGTGGACCATTCTTGATACACACAGGAAACTGTTGAGCATGAAAAACCCAGCAGCGTTGTAGTTCTTGACACACTCAAACTGGTGCACCTGGCACCTACTACCATACCCCGTTCAAAGGCACTTCAATCTTTTGTCTTGCCCATTCACCCTCTGAATGACACACATTCACAATCCTTGTCTCAATTGTCTCGAGGCTTAAAAATCCCTCTTTAACCCGTCTCCTCCCGTTCAAGTGATTGAAGTGGATTTACAGTGACATCAATAATCGATCATAGCTTTCACCTGGATTCACCTGGTCAGTCTATGTCATGGAAAGAACAGGTGTTCTTTGTACACTCAGTGTAGATTACTTTATTTTTTAAAGGCTTGTAATGTTTGGTCATTTTTAATAGCTGCTGAATTGGAATATTGAAATATTGCTCTTAAGATGTAATTTATCTGACTGTAGAAAGTCACAAAATGTGTGAGTTTGAGTATAGATGCTCACAAAAGTGTCTAACCGAACACCGCAATGCGTTCCGTGTTTAAATGACGGCAGGTCAGTCCCTAACAAGCGCGTCTTTGTTGTGCGCCAGGTGTCGTCTCTTGCCAGGGAAAATGAGAAGGACTCGTACCGTCTGAGCTGGGGCACAGAAAACCTGGACAACGTGGCACTGTCCTCCAGCCCCGTCCACTCTGGGTAGGTACCGCGTGCATAGCAGGCACACAGGAGGGTTAGGTTTTAACCATCAAAACAGCCCAAAGAAACGTATTTTGGTGGAAAAGGTACAACAGTTATCTGCTCTAACCCATCCCGAATACAGCTCTCCCTTGAGCCTAATGTGTTCAGCAGGCACTAGAGCAATGGTGGATCCAGGTACCTCAAGCAGAGATTTGGTAGATTTTTGGAAAGTTTTGAGAAAGGAATCACAACCTTTTGTAATCCTACTCTAAACCTAATCTGTTAAGCGGCTTGGGGTGATACCACCTATTAGTCTAATACATTGTGATATGAAGATACCCTGTTGTCCTCAGGCTAACTCTCTCTGCCATGCTAATTGGTAACAATGAGGAAAGATAATCCTTCTTAGTTATAATGACATCAATCCTGAATCACTCATGTTAGGCCACTGAGTGTGTTCACACCAGAGAGTTTCTAAGTACTGGTTTAGGACAATCAATATGACAAACACTTATATCCCTTTCTATCTCTCTATCTAGGCCTATATATCTATGTATCTCTCTATCTCTCTATCTATCTATCTATCTATCTATCTATCTATCTATCTATCTATCTATCTATCTATCTATCTATCTATCTATCTATCTATCTATCTATCTATCTATCTATCTATCTATCTATCTATCTATCTATCTATCTATCTATCTATCTATCTATCTATCTATCTATCTATCTATCTATCAATCTATCAATCTATCTATCTCTCTATCTATCTGTCTATCTAGCTATCTCTCGCTGTCTGTCTATCTAGCTATCTCTCGCTGTCTGTCTGTCTGTCTGTCTGTCTGTCTCTCTCGCGCTCTCTCTCTGTCTCTCTCTCTGTCTCTCTCTCTCTGTCTCTCTCTCTGTCTCTCTCTCTCTGTCTCTCTCTCTGTCTCTCTCTCTCTGTCTCTCTCTCACACTCTCTCTCTCTCACACTCTCTCTCTCTCTCTCTCTCTCTCTCTCTCTCTCTCTCTCTCTCTCTCTTATGGGGTCTCTGTTCTGTTTTCAGACGTTCCTCTCCGTGCCATGATCATGGCGACAGCAGGTGATCTACTGCACCTTGGTTTATTCCTCTTCATCCTCCTCTTCCTCCTCCTTTCACAGTGTGCTCTCCTTCCGGGGAGATCTGTGTGTGTGTGTGTGTGTGTGTGTGTGTGTGTGTGTGTGTGTGTGTGTGTGTGTGTGTGTGTGTGTGTGTGTGTATGTCACAAATGCTTGAATGCGAGTGCAACACTACTAACAGATGTTGCCCATGTTCCAGTATTTCCCCCGTTTTAGCTTTTGATCACTTTTACATTCATTTTTACACAGGCCTCTTTATAAGGGACTTAGTCCACTTTTATCAGATGGAAGACATATTTTGCACCTAGTGCTGCATCAAAAAGTCACACACATTTCCTCATCATCATTGGTCAGTCATTGTGTCCATCTTGGTTGAATCTTGCCGACTCATGGTGGCCATTTTGTTTGTTGTTTAACTGTGTTTGGTCGATTCACAGTTGCAAGGTCTTGTGTTTGTGTGTTTGATATAACCAATATCCATGTTTGACGTTGTGCCGTATTGTCTACATGTTGCAGTGTCATTTTAATGGTTTGTTTGCTTTACATAAAATAATGATGTCACAGTTGGAATGTGTTAGACCCAGCGCTCTCACATTAACTCCACTACAGTATGTAGTGTTATCATTACACCCATTCCCCTCTCACTGTTTTTGCATGTGGGTATGGGCATGCAGTGAAATTGTAATTCTTATGTCTGTTTTAACATGGATTCATTTTGGCCGTAGTTATCAAGTCAAAAATCCTTATTTTTCTGTAAGGTATGTAAGTTATCTGTGTAAAGGGTAATGTACAAAGCAGAGGAGACTGGTTGGAGGAGCTATAGGAGGATGGGCTCATTGTAATGGCTGGAATGGAATAAATGGAATGGTATCAAATACATCAAACATATTGAAACCACGTTTGACTCCGTTCCAATAATTCCAATCCAGCCATTACAATGAGCCTGTCCTCCTATAGCTCCTCCCAACAGCATCCACTGGTACAAAGACACAATGTCTAAATATATAACTTAATATTTTCCTTTTGTAAACATCATATCTGTCCCTGCTCATTCCCTTCACAGCTTCCTGGTTAGCTTCATGGTTGACGCCAGGGGTGGAGCCATGCGGGGTTGCCGCCACAACGGACTGCGCATCATCATCCCACCGCGGAAGTGCAGCGCGCCCACGCGGGTGACCTGCCGGCTGGTGAAGAGGCACCGCCTGGCCACCATGCCCCCCATGGTAGAGGGAGAGGGCCTGGCCAGCAGGCTGATCGAGGTGGGGCCTGTCGGAGGCCAGTTCCTCGGGTAAGAGACCGGAGATGGAGAGATTGAGGGAGAGGGTTAGTGTGAGAGAGGTAGGAGTATACAGGATCCTAGGACAAAGAGCAAGAAAGAGTGAGCGAGTGAGCGAATGAAACAGAGCGAGGGAGAATTAAATAAAAAGAAGGGATGTCATAGATCCTGATCTATGCTGTGACAGAGCAGAGTGGGTGCTAGGAGAGAAACAGAAGAGATCATGATCTATGTTGTGACAGAGCAGAGTGGGTGCTAGGAGAGAAACAGAAGAGAGAGTGTGTTCGTTAAAGGACAGTGTAAGCCTTCTGTATGAATGAAAACCTGAGCATTTTGCTGCCCCTCTTACTTTTCTCAGATTAATTTCACCCTGCCTCTGCCTTAATAAAGCTGTCTCTGCTCTATGCTTCTTCCCAGCGCCAGGGGCCTTGCTTGTTTTCTTTTTAAAAGTCGGGCCGCATTCTAACTCTAAATCAACCCTTTATATGGAAACTAACTGTTTCTATAAGACACATGGAAACAAAAAAATCCACTAAAGAAAAATACATTGATCCATGATTGATTTGATATGTAGATTGGTAAACCACTAGGAGAGGCTGTCTACCAATAATATAATAACTTCCACTTTGAAAGCCCTGTATATTTAAAGCCCAATGTATTTAACATTATATCCTATTGATGGCCTCCACTCCACTCAGCCAAAAGGCTTTCACAAAACCCAACAGTATACACTAGTCACCCGTTATTCTGACTACTTCCGCTCTCTCTCCCCTACTGCTGCTAACGGACGGTTGGTCTCACAGTAAACTACACCTTCCCACTGCCCCGCCCCCTCTTAACGAGGGCGAGAGCCTCGTTAGCCGCATCCTGCAGCTCGGGCCACCCGGGACAAAATTCCTCGGGTAGGGGGAAAGAAACCGCATATGAAACAATCTATGGATGCTACTGCTACTGGTTCCATTTGATATCACCCTCCTTTTATAGTACGACCCACCTCTGTGATGTGTTGTGTTTGTGTCCGTGTCCGTGACCTCACCTGGATGATATGTGTAATAGTGGCGTGCTAGTGTCGTGACCCAATTGTGCTCTCTGTCGTAACATCTCAGACACTCCCAACTTACCTTTTGGCTCCTTACCTTGTGGTTGGCCTTCTATGTTTAGTGCTGTCTGTCTGTTCAACCTCATTGTTTTATTGGTTAATTTGGTACCATGGTGGATGTCCCTGAGTTTAGCATGACTGTCCCATAGGTATTGTAGTTGACACACTGTACTGTGCTCATCAGGTGGGTTGTTAGATAAGTGGTTGCCCACACACACACTTTTTACACACACACACACACACACACATACATCGTGCCCCCCCCCCCACTCCCCCACACACACACACATAACACCCCATTCCCACTCCCACACACTCACTCACCATGCTTCAATCCCTGGTCGCAGGCCTGTGGTGGTAGAGATCCCTCACTTTGCTGCCCTGAGGGGGAAGGAGAGGGAGCTGGTGATCTTACGCAGTGAGACAGGAGAGAGCTGGAAGGAGCACCACTGTGAACACACTGAGGAGGAACTTAACCAGATCCTCAATGGCATGGACGAGGGTGAGTGTGATGTCATCAACGTGAGACAACACTTAGTGATCATCATAATTAAAGACCATTGGCAAGAAAAGAGGCCCTGCTCAAAGACTTTGGAAACACAATCCATCCTGCCTCCCAATATATAGATTACACCAACCCAGTCTTGTGAGCGGTGATTACTCCAAGGAGGGAGTGCATTGTGTTGTTCAAGTATTTCAACAGGGCCATAATCTGTATCAATGTAATATGAAGCACCATTCCTTCTGTCCTCCTCTCCAGAACTGGACCCTCCAGAGGAACTGGAGAAGAAGCGTATCTGCCGCATCATCACCAGGGACTTCCCACAGTACTTTGCGGTGGTGTCCCGGGTCAAGCAGGACAGTAGCCTGATCGGTCCAGAGGGGGGCATCCTCAGCAGCACGGTGATGCCTCAGGTCCAGGCTGTCTTCCCAGAGGGAGCCCTCACCAAGAGGATCAGAGTTGGACTACAGGTAATAACACACAACCTGACTTGCCTCTGACTGGTTAATTCTTATTTGTAATACTTGGAACATTTGATTGAGCCTGCTTGGAGTGCCAGAAGGGTGGAGTATGCAGGTTTGGGACTATTTCATTGGTTGCACCAGACAAGCTCAGTCAAGGGCCTCCATGTTTTGGCCCCAAAGAAGTTTGTGCTGTCAGTTCCTCTAATGTTAAACTACTACTAACACGGTAATCTGTCAACACCAGGCTCAGCCAATGAACGTGGACGTGGTGAGGAAGCTCCTGGGAAACAAGGCGACGTTCAGCCCCATTGTGACCCTGGAGCCCCGGAGAAGGAAATTCCATAAACCCATAACCATGACCATCCCCATCCCCAAGAGTAACACTGACCCTGTGGTCAACGGCTTCGGAGGGGACCAGCCCACCCTGCGCCTGCTCTGTAGTATCACAGGTTAGAGAGAGGGCGGATTAAACGCGCACACACATATACATACAGTGCATTCGGAAAGTATTCAGACGCCTTGACTTTTTCCACATTTTGTTAGGTTACAGTCTTATTCTGAAATTGATTAACTTTAGCTAATTTATACAAAATTAAAAACGGAAATATCACATTTACATAAGTATTCAGACTCTTTACTCAGTACTTTGTTGAAGCACCTTTGGTAGCGATTACAGCCTTGAGTCTTCTTGGGTATGACGCTACATGCTTGGCACACCTGTATTTGGGGAGTTTCTCAAATTATTCTCTGCAGATCCTCTCAAGCTCTGTCAGGTTGGATAGGGAGCATATTTTCAGGTCTCTCCAGAGATGTTAGATCCGGTTCAAGTCCGGGCTCTGGCTGGGCCACTCAAGGACATTCAGAGACTTGTCCCGAAGCCACTCCTGCATTGTCTTGGCTGTGTGCTTAGGGTCATTGTCCTGTTGGAAGCTGAACCTTCGCCCCAGTCTGAGGACCTGGAGCAGGTTTTCATTAAGGATCTCTCTGTACTTTGCGCCGTTCATCTTTCCCTCGATCCTGACTAGTCTCCCAGTCCCTGCCACTGAAAAACATCCCCACAGCATGATGCTGCCACTACCATGCTTCACCGTAGGGATGGTGCCAGGTTTCCTCCGGACGTGACGCTTGGCATTCAGGCCAAAGAGTTCAATCTTGGTTTCATCAGACCAGAGAATCTTGTTTCTCATGGTCTGAGAGTCTTTAGGTGCCTTTTGGCAAACTCCAAGCAGGCTGTCATGTGCCTTTTACTGAGGAGTGTCTTCCGTCTGGCCACTCTACAATAAAGGCCTGATTGGTGGAGTGCTGCAGAGATGGTTGTCCTTCTGGAAGGTTCTCACACCTCCACAGAGGAACTCTAGAGCTCTGTCAGAGTAACCATCAGGTTCTTGGTCACCTCCCTGATCAAGGCCCTTCTCCCCCGATTGCTCAGTTTGGCCGGGCAGCCAGCTCTACGAAGAGTCTTGGGGGTTCCAAACTTCTTACATTGAAGAATGATGGAGGCCACTGTGTTCTTGGGGACCTTCAATGCTGCAGAAATGTTTTGGTAATCTTCCCCAGATCTGTGCCTCGACACAATCCTGTCTTGGAGCTCTACGGACAATTCCTTCGACCTCATGGCTTACTTTTTGCTCTGACATGCACTGTCAACTGTGGGACCTTATATAGACAGGTGTGTGCCTTTCCAAATCATGTCCAATCAATTGAATTTACCACAGGTGGACTCCAATCAAGTTGTAGAAACATCTCAAGGATGATCAATGGAAACAGGATGCACCTGAGCACAATTTCGAGTCTCATAGCAATGGGTCTGAATACTGATGTAAATAAGGTATTTCAGTTTTTTATTTTTAATACATTTGCAAATATTTCTTAAAACCTGTTTTCGCTTTGTCATTATGGGGTATTGTGTGTAGATTGCTGAGGATTATTATTATTTTTAAATCCATTTTAGAATAAGGCTGTAAAATGTGGGAAAAGTCAAGGGGTCTGAATACTTTCCGAAGGCACTGTACAAACTGTACACACACACAGACACACACACACACACACAGACACACACACACACACACACACACACACACACACACACACAAACACAAACACACTGTAGGCACACACACACAAACTATAATGTCTGTAGCTAACCTTCTAATATTTCTCAATTGTATTCTTATTCAAAGGTGGAACGACGCCAGCCCAATGGGAGGACATTACAGGAACCACGCCCCTAACGTTCATCAACGACTGTGTCTCCTTCACGACCAACGTGTCGGCCAGGTTCTGGCTGATAGACTGTCGGCAAGTGCAGGAGTCGGTCAACTTCTCCACTTCAGTCTACAGGGAGATCATCTGCGTTCCCTACATGGCCAAGTTCGTTATCTTCGCAAAGACCCACGACCCCATCGAGGCGCGGCTCCGCTGTTTCTGCATTACGGACGACAAGATGGACAAGACCTTGGAACAGCAGGAGAACTTCACTGAGGTGGCCAGGAGCAGAGACGTAGAGGTAGGTGTTATAGTAGAGGTGTTATAGTAGAGGTAGGTGTTATAGTAGAGGTGTTATAGTAGAGGTAGGTGTTATAGTAGAGGTGTTATAGTAGAGGTAGGTGTTATAGTAGAGTTTATTTTTTATTTAGCCAAGCAAATAATTGAGAACACATTTTTACTTTTACAATAGTAGTGAACTGTCAGTAAAGTGTGAAGTCTTAGTAAATCATGCGGTTGATGACTAACAGGAAATGGTATGTTTGGTATGTTCTTTCCTCAGCTAGGATTAATGTCTGATGTTTCCTTTCCTCAGGTCCTGGAGGGCAAACCCATCTATGCAGACTGCTTCGGCAACCTGGTCCCTCTCACCAAGAGTGGCCAGCACCACCTCTTCAGCTTCTTTGCTTTCAAAGAGAACAGGCTAGCACTCTTCATCAAGGTGAACATCACTTTACCATCTTTCAACACTCGTCCATATAATTGACTTTATTACAAACGAGTCATTTATGGTATTCTGTATGTTGATTGGTTGACTGACTGACGATAATGGATGTTGATGATTCCACAGATCCGAGACAACACTCAGGATCCGTGTGGCCGTCTGTCCTTTATGAAAGAGCCCAGGTCTTATAGAAGTCTGGCCCACAACGCCATATGCAACCTGAACATCACACTACCATCCTACTCAAAGGTAAGAACACCTTTACACTACCTCCACCTGAACACACAGCTTAGGATACACCTAGGACCTGGAATTGTTCCTGACCATGTGACCTGTACAGGAACAACTCAGAGTTCTGTGTGCCACACCCAACAGCTACCATTACATGCCTGAGTGTTCAGAATTGCTGACAATGTTAAAGGAAAGATTCACCCATTTTGAATGTTATAATGTTTTTTTGTGCATCTCTGAGGGATGCTCTATCGATTTTCGGGGTCATTTACATGCTTTCATGTGTATCTGAGCTATTGCCGTTCAAGCAGGAAGAAATGAGTCCGATATGACGTAGCATTGTGATAAAGCCGCTCTCACTACACTGGAAGTTAATAGGATTACGACTTTTAGATCGTGAAAACGTCTATCATACAGTACATGTCAGATTTCACTACTGGCCGATGTCATAACTCGGCAGGTTATCTTCTCTCTAATGAGCCATTGATCATATTTTTGCGATATTCCTACCTCGAGAAATGTGTAATTTAACAGAGGGTCCCGGTCCACCGCATTTCTCCTATTTGTCTACCTCTTCAGTCCAGGGTGCATTGCATTGTGCCGTTGCATGACCGTTGCGAATGTCAGACTCCACTCTGCGAGGCACATCGATCTGCAGGTTGAACATGGTGAGATTGTAGACTCCTAAATTGATAGTGCAGTTTGTTTAGGCGATTTTACAGCTAAGTAGCTACTTCACATGCTGATATCGACTTTGGTATTATTGTGTGTAGCTATATCTGCTAGCTAGCTAGCTACCTAGCTAGCCAGCCAGCCCATAGAGCCCATAGAGTCTGCTAGCTAGCTACCTAGCTAGCCAGCCAGCCCATAGAGCGCGCATTGCATTGTGGGTTTTGTAGTCGACTTGAGCTGCAACAGATTTCCACAACGATTTTCACATGTCGCTACCAACATTATTATAAGGACAAAATGAAACATTTGTTCACAAAAAAATATTGTTCTCACATATTAATGTTATTTAACAATGACATCGCTCCCTTTGCCAACGTAATGTTCCACAAGCCCCATCACCACATTCTCCTACACTCGCCCCTGCTGCCTGATGTGGATATTTTCCCTAGAGATTGAAAGCCGTTCAGCATGTACAATTACGTACGCTCTTGCTGTGTAGCCTACTCCAAGGAGGCCAGAGTAGACTGATAAGACTGCTTTGATTCGGTGAACTGAGGTAGGGTACATTTTAAGATTAGGCCTATGATTAGAATGGATAAATGCATTAGAATGGCCCGCCCTGTTCTTCATTCACAATTGGGGATTACATAATTATGCTTCTTTCGCTTCCCTTCGCTCATCAACTCACCCATTCTCCCCATCATACTTTACTTAATTTATTTCATCTGTTGTTATATGTGTGAAATTAGTTTCGGTATGGTGTATGTTCAGTTTCTTGGCAATTGTCGGGGGGATTATCAACTGGGCACTGCACTTTCAAATGTAGGAGGAAGGAGCAGAGCAGGCCCTACTGTTGGGAGAAGGAGGGGCAATGGGGGGAAACCATTCCATTTAATGACACACCCTCCTAAAACAGGTTATAACTCCAGTTCTGTTTGTGATATTAAGATTCTGACAACGGCAGTGTGTTATATAGACTTATTTAGGAAAGGTCAAGGACGAAGGGGGGCATGAGTTAAAAAATGGCAGAGTAATAACAAATGAATAATAATGAGTAGTCAAAATGATTGCTTTAGCAGTTCTAGTGTTAACTGTGATTTATTAACTAACTATAAGCAACCAGCATTACTATATGTAAGTGCTGGTAGCTGACCTATAGTGTAGCATGAATCCCTTCTCCTTTAATAATGCTATTTTATGTTTACTCTGAACCACCCTCCCAAAAAACAACAATGATTGGCCACAAACCTTCAAGTCTGTCACTATGGTAACTTTGCTTTGCCCACTCTCTGTTTTCCTCCCCCTCCTCCCCCTCCTCTATCTTCCTCTATCTTCCTCTATCCTCCTCTATCTTCCTCTATCTTCCTCTATCCTCCTCTATCCTGCTCTATCTTCCTCTATCTTCCTCTATCGTCCTCTATCTTCCTCTATCGTCCTCTATCTTCCTCTATCCTCCTCTATCTTCCTCTATCCTCCTCTATCTTCCTCTATCCTCCTCTATCCTCCTCTATCTTCCTCTATCCTCCTCTATCTTCCACTATCCTCCTCTATCTCCCTCTATCTTCCTCTATCCTCCTCTATCTTCCTCTATCTTCCACTATCCTCCTCTATCTCCCTCTATCTTCCTCTATCCTCCTCTATCTTCCTCTATCTTCCACTATCCTCCTCTATCTCCCTCTATCTTCCTCTATCCTCCTCTATCTTCCCCTATCTTCCACTATCCTCCTCTATCTCCCTCTATCTTCCTCTATCCTCCTTTATTTTCCTCTATCTTCCTCTATCCTCCTCTATCTTCCTCTATCCTCCTCTATCTCCCTCTCTCTTCCTCTATCCTCCTCTCTCTTCCTCTATCCTCCTCTATCTCCCTCTCTCTTCCTCTATCCTCCTCTATCTTCCTCTATCTTCCTCTATCCTCCTCTCTCTTCCTCTATCCTCCTCTATCTTCCTCTATCCTGCTCTATCCTCCTCTATCCTCTATTTGTCTTTCTTTCTTTCTTTCTTTCTTTCTTTCTTTCTTTCTGTCTTTCTTTCTTTCTTTCTTTCTTTCTTTCTTTCTTTCTTTCTTTCTTTCTTTCTTTCTTTCTTTCTTTCTTTCTGCTTCTTGCACCCCAAAGGAATCAGATTCAGACCAAGAGGCTGAGGAAGAGGTAACATTGTGCCTCTCTCCCCATTTCTCCCCCCGCTAACTAGTGTTTATTTTTTCATGTTCTTCACAGTACTTTTCATGCTCTTTTCAGGCTAGAAGCTAGATGTCTACTTCTTTGTCTGACATTTAGCTGTTATGTTAGGTATTAGAAAGTGTCATATATTTATATATTTTATATATGGCTCTCCGTGTTCCATGTTATTACTGATCAATTATTGTGCTTGTCACTTGTAGTAGAGTATCCATCTTTAGATATTAGTCGCAGTTCTATGTTTAATTCTAGTACTTATTTCCTTCCTGCAGCAAAGGTAGCAAATATGTACAAAATATTGCCTAGATTTTTCTTACACAGTGATTGAAATGATATTTATAGTGCAATTTCTGTATTCCTCTTTACAGATCAGCAGGACGCTCGAGAAATGTAAGTAATATACTCTTTTTTGATAACACCTTTAACATATTTTTTTCTCAACCATTCTAATACTTTATAAACTTGCTATTTAACTTTTAACTGTTATAATATGGCTGCATTACTCAAACATTATGACTATGAAATTGCTTTGATAAGTACATTATAACTATGCCATAGATTTAGACATTACTAATGATGTTATGCTAGTTGACTATTGTAGAGAACAGTACAGAATGGTAACCAGAGCTAATGCATAAACATTGAGCTTCATATGACCTTCATAGGATTTTAGCAAAGCTGTAGCATACGCATTAGTTTTTCAAAGTCTTTTAAGTTCTACATGTTTGTCTTTGTCACAAAACCAAAACAACACAACTGTCACTCCACCGCACCGAGACAAGGTTATGCCAACAACTTCATCAGGCATAAACTTAATCCCTTTCTCATGTCACACATCACTGCACCGGTGTCTTCATGCTAACTCCCTCCTCTCTGCCATTTTGAATTTGGGACATATGGAGAGAGAGTTCAAACAAACTCTCATTCATAATTTGGTGATGTTTATGTGACAAGGGAATAGTACCAACCTAGTAACTCTAGTGCCCTCATGGCAAAACAAACTGTAGTCTAGCTTTCCCAGCCCTCCAGATCCCATCCTTCATACCCTACCCATATAGTGTATAATATTTGCCTTTTCATCTAATTAATTAATTGATTGATTCATTGATAATTAATCATGGTCATGTGCCTCAGCATAGCTGGATATCTACATATTTCTGCAATATACACTACCGGTCAAACGTAGAACACCTACTAATTCAAGGGTTTTTCTTTATTTTTTACTATTTTCTACATTGTAGAATAATAATGGAGACATCAAAACTATGAAATAACACATATGGAATCATGTAGTAACCAAAAAAGTGTTAAACAAATCAAAATATATATTTTATATTTGAGATTCTTCAAATAGCCACACTTTGCCTTGATGACAGTTTTGCACACTCTTGGCATTCTCTCAACCAGCTTCACCTGGAATGCTTTTCCAACAGTCTTGAAGGAGTTCCCACATATGTTGAGCACTTGTTGGCTGCTTTTCCTTCACTCTGCGGTCCGACTCATCCCAAACCATCTCAATTTGGTTGAGGTCGGGGGATTGTGGAGGCCAGGTCATCTGATGCAGCACTCCATCACTCTCCTTATTGGTCAAATAGCCCGTACACAGCCTGGAGGTGTGTTGGGTCATTGTCCTGTTGAAAAACAAATGATACTCCCACTAAGCCCAAACCAGATGGGATGGTGTATCGCTGCAGAATGCTGTGGTAGCCATGCTGGTTAAGTGTTCTAAATAAATCACAGACAGTGTCACCAGCAAAGCACCCCCACATCATAACACCTCCTCCTCCATGCTTTACGGTGGGAAATGCACATGCGGAGATCATCCGTTCACCCACACAGCGGTTGGAACCAAAAATCTCAAATTTGGACTCCAGACAAATGACACATTTCCACCGGTCTAATGTCCATTGCTCGTGTTTCTTGGCCCAAGCATGTCTCTTCTTCTTATTGGTGTCCTTTAATAGTGGTTTATTTGCAGCAATTTGACCATGAAAGCCTGATTCACACAGTCTCCTCTGAACAGTTGATGTTGAGATGTGTCTGTTACTTGAACTCTGTGAAGCATTTATTTGGGCTGCAATTACTGAGGCTGGTAACTCTAATGAACGTATCCTCTGCAGCAGAGGTAACTCTGGGTCTTCCATTCCTGTGGCGGTCCTCATGAGAGCCAGTTTCATTATAGCGCTTGATGGTTTTTGCGACTGCACTTGAAGAAACGTTCAAATATATATTTCAAAAATAATATTTCAAAAACAAAAACTCTGTGTTGTTGTTTTTATCGCACTGCTTTGCTTTATCTTGGCCAGGTCGCAGTTGTAAATGAGAACTTGTTCTCAACTGGCTTACCTGGTTAAATAAAGGTGAAATCAAAAAATTTTAAAAAGTTATTTACATTTTCTGTATTGACTAACCTTCATGTCTTAAAGTAATGATGGACTGTCGTTTCTCTTTGCTTATTTGAGCTGTTCTTGCCATAATATGGACTTGATATTTTACCAAATAGGGTTATCTTCTGTATACCAACCCTACCTTGTCACAACACAACTGATTGGCTCAAACGCATTAAGATGGAATGAAATTCCACAAATTAACTTTTAACAAGGCCCACCTGTTAATTGAAATGCATTCCAGGTGACTACCTCATGAAGCTGGTTGAGAGAATGCCAAGAGTGTGCAAAGCTGTGGCTATTTGAAGAATCTCAAATAATTTGTTTAACACTTTTTGGGTTACTACATGATTCCATATGTGTTATTTCATAGTTTTAATGTCTTCACTATTATTCTACAATGTAGAAAATATTAAAAATAAAGAAAAACCCTTGAATGATTATGTGTTGTAAAACTTTTGACCGGTAGTGTACATAATATGGAAAATATTTCTGTGTGCACATACCTTCAAAACATAAATGTACAGTACATACAGGTCTTACATAAACTGATAGACAATGTAATGTACAGAATGTTATTTTTTATGTGGCAATTCGCATACATATGTCATACATAATATGGAATTGATGCTTTAGCATCACCTTTCATAGTTGTAGTCAATGAGAAAACAGTAGACTACAACTCACCACACTATTGAATGTGAATACCTAAATTAACTGCTCTTTTATAAACATAAAATGTAGATTTGCTAGTGGTACATTTTATTTAATTAATTATCTGAATCAATTTGAATTTGCTCCACTCACTTTTCACCAGAGGCTGCATGTCAACTTTCCCCTTTGCTTTGCATGGAAATAACTTGGCTTACATGAGTGTGTATGTGTGTGTTCCTGTGTCTGGGTGTGTGTCAAGTGTGAGAGTTCTTTTGACTCTTTGGTTTGCGTTAACATTGATCTTTGAATTCTTTTTCACTCTCTATTTGAATTTGATTGAATACACTGTTGCTACTCTTATTATGATTTTAACTTTTCTCCTCAGTTATGTTTCAAAAAGTTTATTTAGCTAGACTAAAGTTAGTATAGGGAATGGATACAGTCCTCCAAAAGGACCACATTCCCTTAAATCAATGATTAATTTCCTTAAAGGCCCAGTGCAGTCAAAAATGTGATTTTCCTGTGTTTTATAGATATTTCCACACTATGAGGTTGGAATAATACTGTGGAATTGTGAAAGTTTTGATAATGCCCTTTTAGTATAAAGGGCTATTTGAAAAGACCGCCTGAAATGTCAGCCTGTTTTGGTGGGATGGACTTATGGCCTGCCTGGTGAAATGACAATAGACAAATACAAAAAGAGAGTTCCAAACCTCTCCGCCAATAACAGCTAGTTTTCCGTTTTCCCTTCCTCACTCAGACCACTCGCAGACAGTCCTAGCAACATCCTAGCTTGAGAATTTACTCTTTCCTAAGAAGCTATTTTTATTTTTAAACATTTTGACAATTGTAATTAAAAACAATCACAGCAAGGTACTTAATTGTTACCCAGAAATAATTTGATATTAAGATCAAAACGGCTGCGCTGGACCTTTAAATTATTTTCCAGGTAACCAGTTTGATGCTGGTTCAGACCCCTTTATTTTTCCATAGCAGTAGAGGAACAACATGGTTTGTTCTGTTCAATAGAGCACACTGGAAAAAATTGCATTTTTTTTGTTGCTCTTTCTCTCTGTAGACAATCTTGAGATGTCTGTCTAGCTATATGTTGTTATCCCTTTGTTTGTGTCCCTGTTTCCTTATCTTTTGTTGATTTGTGGGTGTCTGTTGTTGCTCATCATTTGTTTGATCGAGTACTTATTTTAGATATGTTCTCGCTTTTGTGTTGTGAGCGCGAATGTGCTGACTGTGTATAAGCAAGTTATTTCCTGCTCATTTCCTTCTCAGCTTTATGATTTAGTTGGCTTTTTGCTTTGCTGCAGTATTTGCCCCCAAAGAACCCCAGTGGATCAAAAGTCCCTTCCTTTGATACCTTCTGTAGATGTCACTGTGGCCCAGCTTTACCCTTTGAATCCTGACAGTTTGTACTATTCCTGTTCCTGTCCTGATCACATTCTCCAATGTCTGTCTCCTTTTCATTTCAATTTCAAATTTTTTTTGCTCCTTAATTGTCCTCTTGCCAAAATGGAAGATGACGAAGACACTACGTCGACGACAGTCCAGAAAAGAGATCCGGACCTCCTCTCCGATGTGTCTGAACTGAAACAAGACCTGATCAAAATGACCGCCATCCTAAACACGGATTCCACTGACAAATCCGGTTCTCTGGAAGGGAGCGGTCTGGAGAAAGGGGCTGAGGAGGTTCAGGGCGAGCCGTTTGAAATCATGGAGAAGGTCAAAGAGGATTTGGAGAAAGTGGGCAAGATACTCAGGAGTGGAACATTGGAGGGTGAGGTGGCAGAGGGGGCAGCAAGAGCAGCCAGAATGAACGAAGAGTGGATCCTCCTCTCAGAATGTGAGATAGAGGAGGCCAAAAACATGACTGCCTTAGAACCCCAGGAACCTGTTCTCCATGAAGTCAGAGTCAACAGAGGGATTCCCAGACCTAAAGCCATCAAAGACGTGTCTGGCATGGTCACACACCTGACTGGTGAACTCAAAGAATATCTCCTGGATGTACCTGAGGGCTCCAGTGCAGCGGCTCAGGAGGATGTGGTCCAAGAGAAATTCACAGAGGTCGTCCTGCGCAAAGGCATGAAAAGAACCACGATGACAATAACAACAACAGCTACAATCAAAACTCCTGCTGTTGAACTCAAAAAGCCAGTCAGGAGGAAAGGAAAAGACCAGGAACAGGCAAAGGAATCTACCGATGGGGATGCTCTCCTAAGTGCGCCCACAGACCCTAAACCAGTGTCACCTGTGTCCCCAGTAGTTGAGGAGACCCCTATTGGGTCCATAAAAGACAAAGTCAAAGCCCTTCAGCAGAAAGTGGAGGCAGAGCAGAAGGTTCAAAAGCCAACTAGCACAAAAACCTCAAAGGTTGCTGTGGAGAGCAAAATCCCACAAAGGGCCGAAGAAACCACCCTTAAATTGAAACAGAGCCCCGCAAAACAGGACACCGCTAAAAAGGGCCCCCCTAAGTCCCCCAAAACTGAGTCTGAGAAGCTGCAAGAGACCATGTCAGTAAGGGAGCTCTTGCGATCCTTCCAAAAGGGGCAGGACCCCTCAAAGACAAAGTCTGGACTTTTCGAGCTCAAAACCTCCACCTCTACAGAGCATGAAATAACAGAATCAGAATTACAGCCCACCCAGTCCAAATCCACCATCAAAGCCACTACAATCCGTTATGAACGGGAAGTATCACTGGACGCCATACCTGGCGAGCGCCACAGAGAGAAAGATGAGCAAATTAGCCCACACAGAAAGCACTCCAAAGACTTTGGTGCTGAAATTAAAGCAGAGCTTGAGGACAATCCAGAGTACCAACAGTTTAAGCAGACCTCTGTAGAGGGTAGTCCTGCTGCCCCGTCAGACCTAACTGAAACCGTAGAGTTTCTGAATATTTCCCTCTATGATAGCTCTGATAGTTTAAAACATGAGGGTGTGGCAGACTCTCCCAGTGCCAGCCTGGGTGATGGTAGTCCTCCTCACCTGAGCTCAGAGGATAGCCTCAAACACGAGGGCTTAGCCACCCCTGGAACAAGCCCTGACAGTATCTCCCTCTCTCCCAAAAATGCTGACCAGTCCACTAAAAACTCAACAGCTGCTACTATAGCTGTCAAAGGTGACAAGAAAACTAAGGACAAGTCTGGAGACTTTGGTGTGGGGACCATTGATGACCAGCCATCAACGGAAATGACCCTCCCTGTCTCACCCACTGAGGCTGCAGATGACCGCACCACGAGTGAGTCCATATCTTTTCAGAGGGGCGAGTCTAAACCATCTAAACCGATAAAGCTTACAAAGAGAGTTTCAGAGACTTTAGAGAGCTTCCTTAGTGATGAGGAGAGCCCTGATGACAAGCTAGCATCAGCTTTAGCTGCAACCTATGCTTCTAGTGCCTCTACCCAGCGTCAAGGAAGCTTAGAATTGCCTTTAAAAGACCCAGATGCCTTCAGTCCCTTAGCCGACGAATCTTTGACCATAAGCCACAGAGACTCTCTAGACGAGGGTAGTCCCCTCATGGAAGACAACTCCTCCCATAGGACCCCAGACTCCATCGAGCCCAGCCCAACCAATGAATCCCCCTGTTGTGACTCCTTAGAAAGCAGCCCTGTAGAGCAAAAAACCTTCCCACCCATTCTAGATCAGCCCAGTGGGTCCTCTAGCCACCCAGAACCATCCAAAGCCTCAGACTTCCCCCCAGACGTGTTGCGAAGTAGGCTACTCAGGGACCAGGAGGCTAGTGCCAACGATGATGACAGTATCGAGCAGACTTCGTCCCAGATGGAAAGTTCTGGTAAGAGTCCCCTCTCCCCCGACACCCCTAGTTCTGAAGAGGTAAGTTATGAGGTAAACCCCAAAACCCCAGACCACATGTTCCTATCTGTGATGTCCATACCAGCTGTCATCCACGAATCCTCAGAGGAAGATGACGATGAGGCAGAAGCACAGAGGAAATTCACCCCAGAGGACAAGATGTTTAAAATGTCAGCCAAAATAAAAACATTTGAGGAAATGGACCAGGACACCAGAACCAAAAATAACTCTAGAAAATATATCAGTGCCTTAGCAGGTGACAAAGCAGGGGATGATAGCATCAAAACAGTTGAACTAGAGTCCGCAAATGAGAGTGGGTTCACTAGGGCCAAGGAGACCTCAGAGTTAGCTCTTTCTGTTGAATCCCTTATTAAAGTACAACCTCCCTCTCCTTTTCCAGCAGGTGTGCATGAAGGAATCCACCACACAGAGGCCAAGAGTACAGCTACAACGGTAGCAGTGGGGGGACCTCAATCTGTCTCAGAGCAGCAACTCCCACAATCAGTTCAGTCACGCAAAGACACGGATGACACGGAAGACAGTTTAGCTAAAACGGTTACCATGTCTTCCAGCTCTGAGGGGGCTGCAAACATAACAGATGAGCAGAAGGAGGAAAGCTTGAGGAAATCAAGGGAAAGCAAGGAGGATGATGGGGAAGGGAAAGAAGCAGATGCAGGCAGTCTGCAGACAGCTGCTGTAAAAGCTCCCTGTCAGATAGAGAGTAATATAACTGACGAAGTGAAAGGAGATCACAGGAGGCACTCAGGAGCCCCTGAGGTAGAAACGTCCTCCACTGCTGTCATTGGACAAGTGAGGGAAACATTCAAACCCGAGATCTGTATCTATGATGACACAGAGGAAGACGATGAGGAAGAGGAACCTCCCAGAACTGAGTCGAAGGGCGTAACCGCCAGAGAGGAGGCAGACCCTTGGAGTGCCATGCGCGAAGACGATGATGCTTTTGCGGCCCGCGTCAAAGAGGAAGAGCAGAAGATCCTGGGTCTGATTGTGGACCGGCAGTCCCAGGGGGCAACCCCGGACACCACCCCAGGAAGGAGCCCCACGGAGGAAAGCACGCCAACCAGCGAGCCCAATCCATTCCTCTTCCAAGAGGGGAAGCTTTTTGAGATGACCCGGAGCGGAGCTATTGACATGACCAAACGGAGCTATGAGGATGAGGGCTTTGCCTTCTTCCAGATAGGCGAGCAGCCGCTAGAGGAGGCGCTAGCTGAACAGGTCAGAGATGAGCCAGGAGATAGAGGAGTCCAAACAGAAAGTGAAGTGGGGCTCAACCTGACTCTGCAAATACAAGTGGAGGAAGACGAGGAACAGGCGAAAGATGCTTCAGATTCCCCACACCGTGCCTCGACAGAGGACGATCAGAAAGGTAGTGAAGCAGCAGCAGCAGCCTCCCCCTCAAAATCAGATGCTTCTAAGTCTAGAATCCCTAGAATGGGTCTTTCCGCCTCAGCTAAGACCACTAAGAAAGACAAAGACCTAGTATCTCCAGTGTCTGCTGAAGCTGTAGAGGTGAAACCAGACATCATTGTAGAGGAGACCCCCCTAGAGGTGGAAACTAGTTCCCTCAATCCAATGATAACAAATGTTGAGACAGCGGTAACCACTGTCACTCGATCGGTGTACCCTGAACAGGACCAAGAGTCCTCTGACTCCTCTCCAGAGGAGCAGCATTCGGTCATAGAACTCCCCAAAACCACAGAAAAGGCCAAAACCCCAACTTCTACTGAAAAAGTTCAAATGATCCCAACTAAAACCCCAGCCAAGGCTGGCCCCCAAAGTCAGGTTAAAACTGCTTCCTCCTTTACATCCCCTGCATCCCCCTCTTCAGCTAATCCTAAAAAAGAGACTCCCTCTTTAGAGTCCAAATCGAGAATACCTGTCAAGGGCAAGGCTAGCCCTGTCAAGCCTGAGCCATCAGTTAAATGTACTGAGTCATCCCAGGATGCAAAGCTCAAGGTCCCAGTAAAAAAGGACTTGAGGAGAAAGTCTGAGACAGATACAGGTCCCTCTGCTGTACCCAAAACCAAGACATCGTCTTCCAAAGCCAAGAGCTTCTGTGAGGCAGACAAGACATCTGCTAAAAAGGACCTGGGTCGTCCCATGAGCGATGACTACTCCACCAAGCCAAAGTCGGGCTCCGGTTTCCAATCCAGGCTGCCAGTTAGAGGCAAGCTCGGTCAGACATCTCACACTTCCACCACCGCCAAAGACAAAAGCGAGCCACGCAAGAAGTCTATAGAGTTTGTCGATGAGATTAGCGACAAAGTTGCAAAGCTAGTTGAGAGATTTCCTCAGGACGAGAAAGACAAAAAACAGGAGGCTGCCGCCGTCTCGGATGACAAGAGCAGCGGCATAGACCCCTCTGTCATAGAGAGGGAGACTTTTCCCGAAATGCAGTTCCCTGCTTCCGGAGATATCTATCCCATTAGACCCCTGTGGGATGATCCTGTTGACACGCAGATGCAACGGATTCCCGACGATGCATTCAGAAGTCAAGGTACACCCCCCCTCCTTAAGGGGCTCATTCTGTCTTTCGTGTGCGTTGCCATAAAAGGTGACGCTTCTCTGTGTCTTGTAGCTAAGGCGATGTGTAACTAAAGACTCTTTGTGGTTGCTTCTGTCTTGTGTTTGTGGTCGTGTCTCTTTTCCTTGTATGTGTTCTACAAATCTCAAGATTGGCAGGCATTTTTTAAGTCAGGGAATCAATTAAAGAATTCAAATAATTGAAGGAATGAAGGATCAGTTTTAGTTTAATGTCACTGACATAATTTGTCATAGTCAGATTTAGTATCAAATATATTTTTTGAACCAAATTAGGCTGTAGGAGTAAAGCTGAATTACATAAAATGAAAGAAGAAACCAATTTCATTTGTCCTGAGCTGTTACAATGTTGTTGCTGTTGAACTTCTGCAATTTACTTTCAATACTGTATATTTTCATTCGTGTTCCTGAAAATGGCAATGATGATCACTTTTATGGTACTGCCACACTATAAACCAACATTATACTGTAATGAGAAGCTATACACCAAATACACGTCAGTTGCAGTTACTGTTAATTATCCACACATACCTCCAAATAGCTAACATTGTAGCACCATAGAGCAATAGAAAGCCAAGTGCTCAGTTGAAGATAACGTTTTCTTCTAAACGTGAATGTGACTTTGCTTGTCCATCCTTGTGCTGCCTATCCACTCTCGGCTCTCCTGCTGTTGTGGTGGCATTTACAGTACATCCCCAGGATGAAGCCGAGAGGAAAGAGGAAATGTTGGAAATAATAGCCGACCACCTGGGCTTCAGTTGGATGGGTGAGTGGAACGCCAGGCATGTCGGCACTCAGTGTCAGAGACGATAATCACTTCCCAGTGGTTTTGAAGACTGTTAACATTAACATTGCATAGTTAACACTGAAAAATGTCCTATAGGGCATCCCGAGTGGCACAGCGGTCTAAGGCACTGCATCACAGTGCTTGAGGCATCACTACAGCCCCGGGTTAAATCCCAGGCTGTGTCACAACCGGCCGTGACCGGGAGTCCCATAGGGCGGCGCACAATTGGCCCAGCGTCGTCCGGGTTAAGGGAGGATTTGGCCAGGGGGGCTTTACTTGGCTCACCGCGCTCTAGCGACTCCTTGTGGTGGGCCGGGTGCCCGCAGGCTGACTTCGGTTGTCAGTTGAACGGTGTTTCCTCCGACACATTGGTGCAGCTGGCTTCCGGGTTAAGCAGGTGGGTGTTAAGGAGAGCGGTTTGGTGGGTCATGTTTCGGAGGACGTATGACTCGACCCTCGCCTCTCCCGAGCCCGTTGGGGAGTTACAGCGATGAGACAAGATCGTAATTGGATTGCAATTGGATATCACGAATTTGGGGAGAAAAAAAAAAGTCCTATAGGTGTCTTTGGATGCTATTCTCTAAAAAAAACATATTTTAGCTGATCAGCCAGATGTTTCCAGTATTGGATTTCCATCAATCCTTTTTAAAATCACATCATAATATCTGTCTATTTTCGGGTGTGTTTTCCAGAGCTGGCTCGAGAACTGGAGTTCAGTGAGGAGAAGGTCAATCTGATAAGGATTGAGAACCCCAACTCACTACAGGACCAAAGCCACGCCCTGCTGAAGCTCTGGACTGACAGGGAGGGGAAACATGGCACAGGTACGTTGATCTACCCGTTATTGTATTCTGAATATTCATCGACATTTAGAATATTTGTCATATTTATTATTGATCATTTTCATATTTTTCATAGTGGCTTTATTTACTGTTTTGACCTTTTGTTATTTTGTCATGATTTCTTTCCACAGAAACATCACTGATCAAAAGACTAACCAAAATCAACAGAATGGACATTGTCCACCTCATCGAAACCAAGATCGTCAAGTCCACCCAGGAGGACACATCATCACGCACCTATGCAGAGATTGAGAGGACCATTGCACTGGATCACAGTGAAGGTACAGTGCAGTATATTAACAAGCTAAATGGAAATGTCCTATGTTTACTGTCATGAGACAGTAAACCTCATGTCATCTTTTCTGAACCACCATTTTTTAACTATGCCAGAGAGATCACAGGTAAGTAACGATGTCCATATCTATGCCTGTCCAGGTTTCTCTGGCCTCCATGAGGACAGAGACAGTCCCCAGCCAGGCAGGCGTACAGACAGCACCCCCAGTGGGCCAGGGTCCAGGCAGGGGCCCCTCGTGGTGTCAGAGGAGGATCTCTCCTCCAGCATGGCGTCACTTCACGAGACGTCAGGGCAGGTGGACACAGACGCATCAGTAACAGGCCTCCTGAGACACGCCCAGAAGGAGAAGCTGCAGAAAGAGATGGATTCAACACAGTAAGTCAGTCAGACAGTATAACAGTGATGTACAGTGGCTTGCGAAAGTATTCACCCCCCTTCGCATTTTTCCTCTTTTGTTGCCATACAACCTGGAATTAAAATGGATTTTGGGGGGGTTTGTATCATTTGATTTACACAACATGCCTACCACTTTGAAGATGCAAAATATTTTTTCTTGTGAAACAAACAAGAAGTAAGACCAAAAGAAAATAACTTGAGCGTGCATAACTATTCACCCCCCCAAAGTCAATACTTTGTAGAGAAACCTTTTGCAGCAATTACAGCTGCAAGTCTCTTGGGGTATGTCTCTAGCTTGGCACTGGGATTTTTGCCCATTCTTCAAGGCAAAACTGCTCCAGCTCCTTCAAGTTGGATGGGTTCCGCTGGTGTACAGCAATCTTTAAGTCATACCACAGATTCTCAATTGGATTGAGGTCTGGGCTTTGACTAGGCCATTCCAAGATGTTTAAATGTTTCCCCTTAAACCACTTGAGTATTGCTTTAGCAGTATGCTTAGGGTCATTGTCCTGCTGGAAGGTGAACCTCCGTCCCAGTCTCAAATCTCTGGAAGACTGAAACAGGTTTCCCTCAAGAATTTCCCTGTATTTAGCGCCATCCATCATTCCTTCAATTCTGACCAGTTTCCCAGTCCCTGCCGATGAAAAACATCCCCACAGCATGATGCTGCCACCACCATGCTTCACTGTGGGGATGGTGTTCTCGGGGTGATGAGAGGTGTTGGGTTTGCGCCAGACATAGCGTTTTCCTTGATGGCCAAAAAGCTCATTTTTAGTCTCATCTGACCAGAGTACCTTCTTCCATATGTTTGGGGAGTCTCCTACATGCCTTTTGGCGAACACCAAACGTGTTTGCTTATTTTTTTCTTTAAGCAATGGCTTTTTTCTGGCCACTCTTCCGTAAAGCCCAGCTCTGTGGAGTGTACGGCTTAAAGTGGTCCTATGGACAGATACTCCAATCTCCGCTGTGGAGCTTTGCAGCTCCTTCAGGGTTATCTTTGGTCTCTTTGTTGCCTCTCTGATTAATGCCCTCCTTGCCTGGTCCGTGAGTTTTGGTGGGCGGCCCTCTCTTGGCAGGTTTGTTGGGGTGCCATATTCTTTCCATTTTTTAATAATGGGATGTTCAAAGTTTCTGATATTTTTTTATAACCCAACCCTGATCTGTAATTCTCCACAACTTTGTCCCTGACCTGTTTGTAGATCTCCTTGGTCTTCATGGTGCCGCTTGCTTGGTGGTGCCCCTTGCTTAGTGGTGTTGCAGACTCTGGGGCCTTTCAGAACAGGTGTATATATACTGAGATCATGTGACACTTAGATTGCACACAGGTGGACTTTATTTAACTAATTATGTGACTTCTGAAGGGAATTGGTTGCACCAGATTTTATTTAGGGGCTTCATAGCAAAAGGGGTGAATACATATGCACGCACCACTTTTCGTTATTTATTTTATATACTTTTTTGAAATAAGTTATTTTTTTCATTTCACTTCACCAATTTGGACTATTTTGTGTATGTCATTTACATGAAATCCAAATAAAAATCTATTTAAATTACAGGTTGTAATGCAACAAAATAGGAAAAATGCCAAGGGGGATGAATTGTATTGAATTGTATTGAGTGAAAGAGAAATTGGTATGGTAAGGAGATCTTATATTGTTTTGGAGAGTTTACTGGTACATACATGTTGGATGGTTGTAGAAACAAACAGTTAATTAAGATCTTGATTTGCATTGTTAAAATAAATAGTAATAAGCTGTGATGTAGAGAGCGAGAGAGAGAGCGAGAGAGAGCGAGAGAGAGAGAGAGCGCGCGAGAGAGAGAGAAAGAAAGAGAGAGACTGACAGAAAGAGAGAGAAAGAGACTGACAGAAAGAGAGAAAGAGAGAGAGAGAGAGACACTGACAGAAAGAGAGAAAGAGAGAGAGAGACTGACAGAAAGAGAGAAGGCGAGAGAGAGAGAGAGAGAGAGAGAGAGAGAGACTGACAGAAAGAGAGAATGAGAGAGAGAGAGATAGAGAGAGAGAAAGAGAGAGAGAGACTGACAGAAAGAGAAACTTGGGAGACTTCAAAGGTGATTAGATGTTTGACCTCGTTATTTTTTTGTTCCTCAGTTCTGTGGACGGTACATCACATACTGGACCGGAGAAGGCTGGGTCACTACATATGGGCACTTTCAAACAAGTAAGTCCCTTCTTCACCTTGTTCCGCACCTCCCCCTACCAGCTCACCTCTCACATCCTAGATCCTGTCTACAAAGGGCCCACCCCTCCCCCCTCACCCTCTCTATCTGTCAAGCATTCTGAGGAGGGGGCACAGGGGGGTGCAGAGTGGGGCGAGGGGTCAACCCAGCACCCCCAGGCTGAAAGCGACAACAAATGGTTGTTGTCGCCAACGAGACACCAAGAGTCACCCACTAAAAGTCGTAAGCGTGTCTGTGAGAGCCGTCCGTTCTCCATGACCGACTTCGGGGACAGTCTGACTGAATGTGACCTGGCCGAGCCAGACTTCAGTGAGCTGTCTGTGGAGCTAAAGCAAACCTCAGAGGACTACGCTTACCTCTCCACCAACTTTGTCACTATGACAACTGAACGGGTCACAGAGAACATCAGTTTTACAGCCGAGCCTATGAATGTACCACAGTCCACTCAGCTGCCTCAGTCTTCTGAGGTGGTACGACCCAAAGAGACATGCAAGATATTCTCAAAGGATCATATTGACGAGGTGTCACACCGACTTTACAAAGTCCTGTTTGGGTATGTAGAGAAGTCAACTAGTAAAGAGTCCAGGAAAACACCAATGGAATTGGATGAAGTAGCGGGAACTTACAGAGCCAGCCCGGTTTATGCAGAGGATTCCTCTACCTCCATGCCTTTGATTGATGTAGACCAGGCTACTCTAGACCAAGACGCTATCTCCACTGAGCTTCATGTCAGACCTGTAGATATCAGTCCCATGACCCCAGAGTCTATCACCTTTGAGGTGGGTAAGGAATCCCAGACAGAAGCTCAAACATCATCAGACGTGTCAAGAACCACACTCATTTCGGAGTCGGTTAAAGTAAAATCCATTGTCAGCACTGCATTAATCCAGATGTCACATGACTCAACTGCTGAGCCCCCAGGAGAGGTGTCAGCTCCTCCAGTGACTGACTCCAGTCCGGGGGAAGAGTACAGCTTTGAGATAACCTTACCTATCACTCAACATAAGCCTTCAAGTCAGGAGGAAGCCTTTGATACAGTCTTGTCAGAGTCATCCATGCCTTTGGTGCCAGAATATATAGCCTCCGAAACCGAAAAAAGGTCTTCATCCCCTGACTTAGGGTCTGAGTATGCTACTAAATTTGTAGTTTCAATGCATGATCGATCGTCTTCGCCAGAGTCATTGACTTCAGATGATAGGTCTGGGTTCCAATCACCTGACTCACCTATACCCGAGTATCGCCCGTCAACACCTGATTCATCCATACTGTTGACTGAGAGTAGAGCCTCATCCCCTGAATCACTGTCATCCGTTACTGAACTTAGTCTTCTTTTGCCTGACTCGCCCATACCTCATTTTAGACCAATGTCTCCTCTACCGCCCCCTGAGATTGAATGGGAAACTGCAAAATTACCTGCTTATGCCCATGGACAAATGTTCCTAAGGCTAGCAGAAGCAGAAGACAGGCCATTGACACATATGGTTCCAAACAAGGGAGAGTTTACCAGAGCGATATCTCCAGGCAGTGAACGTAGTTATGGTCGATCCATTTCACCTGAATCTGTAATTTATGAAACTGAAGACAGAGCATCGTCTCCTGAATCAGTAATTCTAGAAACAGTGAAGTGTCTTTTTCCATCAGATAGACCACTATCCCCTGAAGAGTATTTACAGAAGAGGGCATCATCACCTGAATCTATAGGGTCAGTCAATGAACATAGACCACTATCCCCTGACTCTCCTGTACCTGAGTTTAGACAGGTGATACCTGAATCGATTATCTCCATTGCAGGATACAGGTCATTCTCACCTGAATCAGAGACTTCAGTGACTTCAGAAACTGGATGTATACTATTGGAGGCTTTTGCCTTTTGGCAGAGACCAGACTCACCTGAGTCTACAGGATCAGTAGATGAACATAGATCTCTGTCTCCAGATTCACCAATTCCACAATTTTGGCAATCTGATCCCATTGCTTTAGTGACATTTTGTAGATCATCATCATCTGAATCTATATTTTCAGATGTAGATTATGAAACTGCACCCTTACTTTCATTACTTTATAAGGATAGACCTTCATCACCTGAATCAATAGCATCAATAGATGAATACAGAGCGTTATCACCTGACTCACTTATACCTCAGTTTAGACACTTATTACCAGACTCTATTGTTGATTATAGATCAGATTCACCTGAATCAGAATCGTCAGACACTGAATATGGTCCAATGTCGCTGGAGTCTATAGCTGCAGCGCATAGATCAGATTCACCTGAATCAGTATCGTCAGACACTGAATATGGTCCAATGTCGCTGGAGTCTATAGCTGCAGCGCATAGATCAGATTCACCTGAATCAGTATCGTCAGACACTGAATATGTTCCAATATCGCTGGAGATCATGTATCCAGCATTGACCAAATCGGAATCCCCTAAACCCCTTGTTTCTCCATCCGTGACTAAAGCAAAGTTGCCCAAATCTGAGACACTTGTTCCAGAAAAATTACAATTGGCAGCAGAATCATTTGAAGCCATTAAACCTAACCTTGTAATGTCAGAACCTGCTCTTTCAACAGGCATGCAAAATATACATCTAGATATACAGCAGTCCACTGCAAAGGGCAAAACAAAACTCTCCAAAACTCAATCAAAGTCCGCCAAAACTGATCCGGCATCTGAATCAGAGACCGAAATTCCTGCTGAAATACAATTATCTGAGTCAGTATTACCTTCTACAAACCCACCTCCAATGAAACTTGCAGAAGTCGTAACTGCACCTAAACCAGCAATACCCGAATCTACTAAACCAACAACTCACAAAGGACTATCAGTACCTGATGTAGCTCAACCTTCAGAAGACCAACACATGGTACTATGCATGTCACCAATAACTGTAACTGAATCAGGTGTAAATGTCCCTGAAAGTCCACCAATCATATTCAAGTACACAGCTCCACCCTTTCTGGAATCTAATAAACCTGAACCTCATGAAGGTCTATCAGCCACTGGTGATGTAGCTCAACCTCCAGAAGATCAAGACATGGTACTATGCGTGTCACCAATAACTGTAACTGAATCAGGTATTAATGTCGCTGAAAGTCCACCAATATTAACCGAGTCCTCAACTGCACTATTATTTGAATTTAGTCAACCTGAACCTCAAAAAGGACTAGCAGTACCTGACTTGGCTCAAACCTCATCTGTATCACCATCTGTGTCACCGATAACAGTATCTGAATCAGGTATACATGTCCTTCCATCAGCAATACTAGTGCCAGAGTACAGACTTGTGTATGATGCAGAGCTTTGGAAGCTTATCTCTCAAATAAATGACCCACAATATGTAGGAGAAACCTACTGTAGTAAAACAGGTGTGTTTGAGTATGCTGGACAAAGAATAGAGAATGAGGAGACATCGGAACCTGAACGTAAATCTTTATCAATAGATTCTCCGGCTGAGGAGTGTGACTCTAAGCCACTATCACCAGAGTCATTGTCAGAGTATAGACCCATGTCATCTTCATCCCTGATGCTGTTGAAGGATATTGAAACAACATCTCCTGCATCTACAGGAACAGTGAATGAAAATAGATCATTGTCACCAGATTCCCCCATACCCAAATATTCACCATTGTTCTGTGAAGCTGTTCAGTTTCACCATAGATCATCATCACCTGAATCGTTATCAGATGATGAGGTTTCAGAGATATTTGAGTCAAGATTTGTAGCTATTGAAGGTAGACCCTTATCACCTGAGTCAACTGGATCAGTCAGTGAGCATAGCTCACTTTCAAAAGACCAAGACATGGTACTTTGTGTGTCACCAATAACGGCAACTGAATCAGGTGTAGAAGTCCCTGAAAGTCCACCAATAATATTTGACTCCACAGCCCAATTATTTCCTGAATCTAGTAAACCTGAAGCTCAGAAAGGACTGTCAGTACCTGATTTAGGCCAAACTCCAAAAGAACCATCTGTGTCACCAATAACAGTATCTGAAGAAGGAATACATGTCCCTCCATCAGTCATACGAGTCCCAGTTTACAAACTTAAGTACGATGCAGAGCTTTGGAAGCTGATCTCTCCAATTCATGACCCCCAGTATGTAGGGGAAACCCCTAAAACTGGTATATTTGAGTATGCTGACAATATCATAGAGTATGTGCAGACATCAGAAAGAGAAAGTCAAAGTACATCTACTGAGGAAAGACCACTTTCACCTGATTCTGAATCTGAATATAGGCCTCTCTCACATGAGTCAGTTAAGATAAAGACTGTTTTGAGATCAGATTCCGCAGAGTCAGTGAAGTCATTGAAAGCATGTCAATCTTTATCCCCGGATTCCCCCATACTCCAATATTCACTATTTTTCCTTGAAACTGCTCAATCCTATCATAGATCATTGTCATCTGAATCAGTATCTGACGCGGACGCTGAAATCGTTGACCCAAAATATTCAATAGTTCTGGGTATTGACACTAGATCGTCCTCTCCTGAATCTCTAGGATCTGTCAATGAACATAGACCACTATCCCCTGACTCTCCTATACCTCAGTTTAGACAGGTGATACCTGAATCTGTTCTTGGATATAGATCCTCATCGCCTGAATCAGTAACTTCAGTGACTTCAGAAACCAAAGGAATACTATCTGAGGTTTTTTCCTTTTGGCAGAGACCAGACTCACCTGAATCTACAGCATCAGTTGATGAGTACAGGTGTCTGTCTCCAGACTCTCCTCTACCACAATACTTACAATATTACCCAGAACCAACTCTGTTTATGGCAGGAAGTAGACCATCATCACCTGCATCAATATGCTCAAATATGGAACCTGAAATGGAGTTATTCTTAGATGCCTCAATGCTTTTTGAGGATAGACCCTCATCTCCTGACTCAATAGCATCTATAGATGAATACAGGGCACTGTCTCCTGACTCACCCATACCTCAGTTTAGACAGATGTTACCTGAATTTGTTACATCTGCTAATGGATACAGGTCAGCATCACAGAGCATTTCAGAGAGAGGTAGACCCTCATCACCTGAATCAGTAGCATCAGTTGATGAATACAGGCCACTTTCACCGGACTCACCTATCCCTGAGTTTAGACAGTCATTACCTGAATCAGTTATATATTGTATTGGAGACAGGTCACCTTCACCTGAATCAATGTGCTCAGATATTGAATCATGGACTATACCCTTGATGTCGTTATTCTATGACGATAGACCACGATCACTAACATCAGTATGGTCAGAAAACCAATGTGAGCTTTCGGACATCTTTTCGACAATCTTCTCAGAAAAAGATAGACCCTCATCACCTGATTCAATAGCATCTATAGATGAATACAGGGCACTGTCTTCTGACTCACCCACACCTCAGTTTGGACAGATGTTACCTGAATCTGTTATGTCTGTTCTTGGAGACAGGTCATCCTCACCGGAATCAGTGACTTCAGGGACTTCAGAAACTGAATATATACTATCTGAGGCTTTTGCGTTTTGGCAGAGACCAGACTCCCCTGAATCTACAGCATCAGTTGATGAGGACAGGTGTCTGTCTCCAGACTCTCCTCTACCACAATACTTACAATATTTCCCAGAACCAACCATATTTATGTCAGTAAGCAGACCATCGTCACCCGATTCAGTGACTTCAGAAGATATTGAGTATATACTATCTGAGGCTTTTGCCTTTTGGCAGAGACCAGACTCTCCTGACTCAATAGCATCTATAGATGAATACAGGCCCCTGTCTCCTGACTCACCCACACCTCAGTTTAGACAAGAATTACCTGAATCTGTTACATATTCTGTTGGATATGGATCCTCATCACCTGAATCAGTGACTTCAGATATTGAATATGCACCTTTAATTTCTGAGCCATTCTTTATTGAATCAAGACCAGACTCACCTGAGTCAATAGTATCAGATACAGAGGAAAGACCACTATCACCTGAGTCTTTATCAGAGTATAGAACCATGTCTCCTGAATCAGTCATGCTACTGACAGACACCAGATCATCATCCCCTGAAACTACAGCATCAGTGGATGAGTACAGGTGTCTGTCTCCGGATTCCCCCATACCTGAGTTTAGACGGGCATTACGAGAGTCTATCGTTTCAATGATTGGATATAGGTCCTCATCCCCTGAATCGTTGGCATATTATGAAACAGAATCTGAAACAGAATACGCTCCTTTGATTTCTGAGATTGAAGATAGACCAGACAGTCCCGATTCAACGGCATCAGTAGATGAGTTTAGAGCTCTGTCACCAGACTCGCCGGTACCCCAGTACACACAGTATGAAACTACCACACTAGTGACATGGAATAGATCAGCATCGCCTGAATCAATATGGTCAGATATGGAATCTGAAATGGAGTCGTTCTTAGTTGCCTCAATTCTTCTTCAGGATAGATGCTCATCGCCTGAATCAATAGCATCTATAGATGAATGCAGGGCACTGGCTCCTGACTCACCCGTACCTCAGTTTAGACAGATGCTACCTGAATCTGCTATTTCAAACATTGGGTACAGGTCATCGTCATCCGAACCAGTTGCTTCAGATATTGAATATGCACCAGTCATTTCTGAGTCCTTATTTGATGAGGTGAGACCAGTCTCACCTGAATCACTAGCATCAGTGGATGAACATAGGTCTTTGACACCAGAGTCACCAATTACACAAATTACACAGATCACACTTGGGTCTACCACAGTAGAAACAGGATATAGGTCTTCATCCACAGACTCAATAACATCAGACATGGAATTTAAGTTGGTATATTCGGACCAATCCTGGCCTGACAAAAGAGCAATAATGCCTGAATCAGTGGCATCAGTTGATGAACATAGACCACTAACACCCGAGGCTACCGTACCTGATTATAGGGAGGCGTTACCAAAATCTGGATCAATAAGGGAATTATCCTCCACTGGATCAGTGTTGTCGGATTCGGAACACTTGATATCAACTGCTGAGTATTTTGCTACTGAACCCACACAATTGTCCCCTAAATCAATTGAATCAAACTGTGGGGAAACAGAGTTGTCATCTAAAAGTCTCATTCCTGAGCGTGTATCACCATCAGAAATATTGGCACGTAAAGAAACAGACCAGAAACCTATGGCTGGTTCACCTGTACCTGGAACAACCATGATGGTGGAAGAATACAATCTTGTGTACGATGCAGAGCTTTGGAAGCTTAGCTCTCAAATACATGACCCCCAATATGTTGGAGAAACCTTCTTGAGTAAAACAGGCTTCTTGGAGTTTACCGGGAGTAGTGAAGCGTATGTAGAGACTCCTCCTGGTGAGGAAAAAGTTGCTCGAGGTAGCACTGAGGTCAGTCCAGAAGCTGTACCTGGTCCACAAGTGGTACCTTCAGAAACGACCACCGAAACAGCCAAGATGGATCACGATGTAGCTTTGACTGAGAGTATAGAGCCTATACAGACTTCTCCAGAGGAACGTGAAGGTAGCACTGAGGTCAGCTCAGAAGCTGTACCTGGTCTACATGTGGAACCTTCAGAAACGACCATGGAAACAGCCAACGATGTAGCTCCAACTGAGAGTGTTCCAATCATATCTGATATAGTTGTACCTGAATCACCGGCAGTAGAAGTAGTGTGTGAGTATGCATTTGAAACAGGTCACAGTTTAGTTTCCCCTCACTCCAAATCTGACTCTGAAGATGAATGGGTCATAGTGTCTGTATCAGATACAGAGGAAAGACCTCTCTCCCCTGAGTCTTTGCCTGACTACCAACCCATGTCACCTGCAACATTAATGTTAAAGGCAGATGTTGGAATATCATCACCTGAATCTGTGTTATTAGAGAAACAAGTTGAGAAGGATAGACCGCTATCCCCTGAGTCAGCTGAATACAGACCCATGTCTCTAGAATCAGCGATGTCATTGGTTGACGTTAGATCATCTTCACCTGAATCAATGCATGAGATTAATGACAACAGGTCTCTTTCTCCAGACTCACCCATCCCTCAGTATACAATATCAGGTGTATCACATATGGATTCATGTAATATGGAGTATGCCACAATAGAACACAGGTCATCATCACCTGAATCAATGGCTTCTGACTCTGAGTATGAGCTAATGGTCATATCACAATCAGATTTAGAGAGTAGGCCATCCTCACCTGATTCCCTAGAATCAGTCGGAAGGAATAGACGGCTATCGCCTGACTCACCAGTGCCTGAGTTTATGAGGATATTATCTCAGTACTTCATGGAGCCCCTTGGTGATAGAACGTCTTCACCTGAATCAGTGTCATCAGACACTGTATTCGTAGCGTTACCTCTAGATTATTGGGCCGATGTCTGTGGAAGGCAATCGTCTCCTGAATCTGGTGCATCAGATGAAGAGTTAAGTTTAGTTATTACAGGTACAGAAACAATGACATTTAAAGCAGGTACGTTGAGTCATGTGACAACTGTTTTAACATCTGAGCGTGTCCCATTGTCACCCAAAGAAAATACCTTGGGTGTCACTCTGTTTTCAGTCCCAGCTAGTGAATTTGAAATAGAGCAGGGACAAATGACCACAACAGATCAAGGCTTACCAAGGGTAATTGGACTAGTAGCAGAAATGGTTACTACATCTACGGAATGGACACAGACAAAGCATTGTTCAGAGCATGCTGAAACCATCCCAACTCCCCAAGCCACTATTGGTTTGGAAGACGTCAAAAAGGTCCAGAGAGACGTCCCAGTAAAGCAACAACCAGTGAAGGTCCAGGACAGAAGAGAGGAAGAAGTAGAGGTCCTGCGCCTCAGTGCTGATTCAATAAAGACCCAGGAAGGCCCACGGAGGGTAAGAGAGAGAGAGCATGACGAAGCTGACTTGCACGTGCCATGATATAATGGAATAACTCCCATTCTAATGGAGGATGACAATAACACTGTGTGGTGTAAATGGATGTGTGGATTCAGCAATGTGTTTAGCGAAATGGAGTGTATCTAGGGAATGTTTGTGCGATCACAATGCACTTGGATGGTGGGTGATGTAACTAACCAATTTTGTCTCATTTGAGATGTAATTAACAGTTTGTGAACAAGCACAATCTCATTACGGTAACTTCGTCTGGCACTAAGATGTTGGCGTTTAGAATTGCATGGTTTGTTCTCCAATGGTTTGTTTCATCATTTTGTTCTTGCAGTGATTTAAGTGTCACATGATGTTGTGGAAGAAAATTACTAACAAGATCTAGTACTCTGTTAGTGTTACGCAGTTTGTTGACGGGATGTCAGCGGTGCATGCCAACTGACTTGCTGTAACAACACATTTCAGTAATCCATGTTATTTCTAGGCTCCGTCTCAAACTGCCAAGGAAATACTGTTGCAGACGGGTTATGGAAAGATGCAAAACAAATTAGAGTCTACCATGATAATGGAAAGTACTTTACATGAACAAAAGGCAGTTCCAGCCTTCAGTCAAGAAACCAGTGTATCAGGACTGGCATCTAAGACAGCCACACGCTACAAACCTCTGATATCAACTCCATTGCAGATCAGTGAACAAGACCCCTTCACTACCCATAGAGCAGTGACACCTAAACTAAAGGAACCCGACTCTGCCAGTCAGGAATTCTGTGACTGGAGTGAATTTACACAAGAGGAATTTGAGCAGACTCAATCAGGTGAGTTATGTTCGCCGATGTCAAGCCAATTCCTGGTGCCACCAGATTACGAGGCTGTGTTTTCCGGACGCCAGTCTCTGGGAGTCTCTGAGTGTAGCCAGGTGTCTCCCACTGATATGAGTCCAGTTTCTCCAGTCTTCATTGACTCTCTATCAGATAAGAGTGAGGTCACAACCACCACCCTGAAGGTTCTTGAGTCCGCTTCCAAGTCTGCTACACCTGGAGCCGCAGAAGCTTTTGAATTCTCCCCAGACTTTAAGCGAGTGCTCGGCGAATTTGAGAAATCACTCTCTGCATTTGGACCAGATATCCAATCAGATTCCTCCCAGGAATACTCAGACCTGGAGTTCTTTGACTGCAAAGATGACTTGTCAGACTTCTCAGAGCCAGAGGATCTGGAGCCAGAGGAACCTGAGGTCCTCTACCACATCGAAGAGCCTCCGTCCCCAACCCCCTTCGGCAGCACCCCGGAAACAGGCTTCCTCAAAGGGAGCCCTTTCCTACGGGTGGATGAACAGAAGCGCTTCTCATCGGGTAGTGAAAGTCTTGGGGATTATGGCATTTATGACAGACCAGAAAGTGAAAGTGAAACTGTACCCATGTGTGAGGAGCTTCCCTCCAGGTCGCGGGCAGGGTACGATGACGATGAATACTCTCTGGAACAGGTAAGAGGTCGAGCATGACGACTGCACCCTGCCCTGGCTTGTGTCCCAGCTTCTCAGACTGATTGCAGTGTTACCACAGTCCGGAGAGGACATCAACTCACTCAAACACAGAGACTAATACAATAAACTTATGAGTGGTGTGTTTGCATGCGTATATACTTACCAAACAATACACTGTAAGTCAAACCACTTCAAAGTGGGGTCACTGACCAACACAATGGAATAATCATGGGACAAAAGCCTGATCAGTAAGGAAAATACTTATCTATGAGAATGTTTGTTTGCTGTGTTTGCGAGTTATTTTCATATTTTCAGCTAGGCTATCTGATACAATGAAGAGAACCTACAGTACATACGAATACGTTCTATAAAAAAATGTTGTGAAATAATTGTCATACATTCACTGTCAATACTTCATATTCCACATCAACATTCCATACAGAGGTGCTTGTTTGAAACTTTGACCACAATTCCTTTGGATGATCGTTGACACATCTTGCATGGCTGGTTTTGTTGAAGGGTGTTGTACATCTATGTCTTCTCTTCATCTTCCATCTCCAACATCATTTCATAGAACCTCTCTCATATTTTTAATTTCTCTGAAAAAATGTATATCAGGTCGACAATAGCCTACTTCTGAATGCCTTTTTGGCATTCCAATGAAAGAAAAGAAGGCAACGGTGTCATTATAACCACGTTATAATGATCTACTATGCTCACAATGGCTGTGTGCTGTCTCTCAGGAGATAAATGAGGAGCTAGGGTTGCTGTCGTCGGATAGCTCGGAGGAGGAGGTGTTAACCACCAGGGTGGTCCGACGCAGAGTTGTCATCCAGGTATCGGGCATTGGAGAGCATGTGGAGGAGTGGGCCCTGCCCTAGTGTGCTGTGGTGCTGGGTTTAGATGGGAGTTGAGTTTTAGCTTGTGGGTAGTTTTTCTGCTGTGCTGAACTTTGAGTAATGCCTATAATATACACTGCTCAAAAAAAATAAAGGGAACACTTAAACAACACAATGTAACTCCAAGTCAATCACACTTCTGTGAAATCAAACTGTCCACTTAGGAAGCAACACTGATTGTCAATAAATTCCACATGCTGTTGTGCAAATGGAATAGACAACAGGTGGAAATTATAGGCAATTAGCAAGACACCCCCAATAAAGGACTGGTTTTGCAGGTGGTGACCACAGACCACTTCTCAGTTCCTATGCTTCCTGGCTGATGTTTTGGTCACTTTTGAATGCTGGCGGTGCTTTCACTCTAGTGGTAACATGAGACGGAGTTTACAGCCCACACAAGTGGCTCAGGTAGTGCAGCTCATCCAGGATGGCACATCAATGCGAGCTGTGGCAAGAAGGTTTGCTGTGTCTGTCAGCGTAGTGTCCAGAGCATGGAGGCGCTACCAGGAGACAGGCCAGTACATCAGGAGACGTGGAGGAGGCCGAAGGAGGGCAACAACCCAGCAGCAGGACTGCTACCTCCGCCTTTGTGCAAGGAGGAGCAGGAGGAGCACTGCCAGAGCCCTGCAAAATGACCTCCAGCAGGCCACAAATGTGCATGTGTCTGCTCAAACGGTCAGAAACAGACTCCATGAGGGTGGTATGAGGGCCCGACGTCCACAGGTGGGGGTTGTGCTTACAGCCCAACACCGTGCAGGACATTTGGCCTTAATTTTTTTGAGCAGTGTATATATTTTCATATTTTGATTTCTGTCTCATTCTGTCTCCACTTTGTTTTATATTGCACCCTCATATGTCATATCATTTTGTTCTGTGACAGATTGATTCAATCTTTGTGGTCTTAGGTAATGGTTAAAAATGACTGGTTTATTTCCCTTTTTGAGTGGGGTTTGCAACGTTTAAACCGGTTCATCTGTGTACTTGCCTTAACTCCAGTGTGTGTTCCGGGTCTGTTAGGTTAGTGGTCTGACTGTGCATCTACTATGTTCTCTCTCCAGGCGGATGCCCTGCCAGACATCCCTCCGCAGACAGTGACAGAAGAACAGTACATGGATGAGCACGGAAACATGGTAGTCAAGAAGGTAAAGGGACATTTTATACCTACATTTACAGACACGTACCTCTAGAACACCCCGATTTACAGTAGACCGCAACAATATAAGGACAAATATAAGGACAAATATAAGGACAAATATAAGGACAAATATAAGACAAATATAAGGACAAATATAAGACAAATATAAGACAAATATAAGGACAAATATAAGACAAATATAAGACAAATATAAGGACAAATATAAGCACCAAATGATGATTATTTATTACGTAACTACAATTTTTTCCCAGGCAAATAAGTGTGTGTGTTCTTATACGACCAATTCATGCAGCTCAGTGCTATACTAGTGATAACATTTCTCTCTCTCTGGTCTCTCTCCCCCAGATCACACGGAAGGTGATCCGTAAGTACTTCTCTCCAGACGGTGTGGCGAGAGAGGAGGTGACGGTGGAGGGATCTCAGCAGGAGATGGTCGGCGTGGAGGAGGGAGACGGCTTCTCCAAGGTGGTGAAAAGGACTGTGGTCCGAAGTGAGGGAGATCAGACTGAGGTCAGTCCGTCCATTGTCTTTGTGTCTATACATTTACGTCATTTAGCAGACGCTCTTATCCAGAGCGACAAACAGTAGTGAGTGCATACATTTTCATATTTTGTTTGTACTGGTCCCCCATGGGAATCAAACCCACAACTCCGGCGTTGCAAGTGCCATGTTCTACCAACTGAGCCACACAGGCTTTCTTTGGGGTCAATATTCCAGTATTTCTGAAAACGATTGAGTATTACATGATTTATTTAGTAATTATACTGTAGATATTGTGATGTCACAGGGGTGTCTGTCAGCTAGAACACTACACCTCCCATAACCCCTTGCGCTACAGGTCACCTGACCTATTAAGTAGCTGAGTGATGGGTTAACTTGGAGCATGCCACAAGGGGAGCTGCAAAATGCATAGCAAAGTTGACCCTTTTCATCCGACTATCAAGAGATTGTTACATAGGCGTCTGTTGTCACAAAGAGTTTTGGAAATACGTTGTGATCTGAACCACCATTTTTTTTTCATGTTTTTTTTTTCTGTATCAAAAAGGGGCTTAGGTGGTGGGCGTGGCAGGGGGCGTGGCAGGGGGTATGGCAGCGCATTGGTACCAACCATTAGTATGTGTGTAACGGGGCTGAGCTAAAGCGGTGTTTGTGAGACAAGGGCGGATACAGAAGGGGCCCAGGGCCGAGGCGTTTTTTACATTAACATCTGTAGAGTCAGAATGGTTTGAGCTCTATGATGCTCACAAGCTACAGAGCTATTAGAAGGTAAAGGGTTCTTCTACATAGAAGATCATAGGAAATCCCAGGACATAGTGTCTATAATACTGAGTCGTTAGAAGGTAAAGGGTTCTTCTACATAGAAGATCATAGGAAATCCCAGGACATAGTGTCTATAATACTGAGTCATTAGAAGGTAAAGTGTTCTTCTACATAGACAGGACATAGTGTCTATAATACTGAGTCATTAGAAGGTAAAGGGTTCTTCTACATAGAGGATCATAGGAAATCCCAGGACATAGTGTCTATAATACTGTAATAAGCTCACATAGTTGCTGTCACAGACTCCACACAGTTGTCACTGACTAGTTGGATATTCACGTCCCACTGAGCAAACAATTTCTGTTCTTCATATAATTCATTTGGATCAGATTTTTGCTTTGGCAAACCTTATTTTCTTTATTGACATTTGAGGGAAAAAAGTATTTGATCCCCTGCTGATTTTGTATGTTTGCCCACTGACAAAGTAATGATCAGTCTATAATTTTAATGGTAGGTTTATTTGAACAGTGAGAGACAGAATAACAACAAAAAAATCCAGAAAAACGCATGTCAAAAATGTTATAAATTGATTTGCATTTTAATGAGGGAAATAAGTATTTGACCCCCTCTCAATCAGAAAGATTTCTGGCTCCCAGGTGTCTTTTATGCAGGTAACGAGCTGAGATTAGGAGCACACTCTTAAAGGGAGTGCTCCTAATCTCAGCTTGTTACCTGTATAAAAGACACCTGTCCACAGAAGCAATCAATCAATCAGATTCCAAACTCTCCACCATGGCCAAGACCAAAGAGCTCTCCAAGGATGTCAGGGACAAGATTGTAGACCTACACAAGGCTGGAATCGGCTACAAGACCATCGCCAAGCAGCTTGGTGAGAAGGTTACAACAGTTGGTGCGATTATTCGCAAATGGAAGAAACACAAAAGAACTGTCAATCTCCCTCGGCCTGGGGCTCCATGCAAGATCTCACCTTGTGGAGTTGCAATGATCATGAGAACGGTGAGGAATCAGCCCAGAACTACACGGGAGGATCTTGTCAATGATCTCAAGGTAGCTGGGACCATAGTCACCAAGAAAACAATTGGTAACACACTACGCCGTGAAGGACTGAAATCCTGCAGCGCCCGCAAGGTCCCCCTGCTCAAGAAAACACATATACAGGCCCGTCTGAAGTTTGCCAATGAACATCTGAATGATTCAGAGGAGAACTGGGTGAAAGTGTTGTGGTCAGATGAGACCAAAATTGAGCTCTTTGGCATCAACTCAACTCGCCGTGTTTGGAGGAGGAGGAATACTGCCTATGACCCCAAGAACACCATCCCCAAACGTACAAAATCCCCAAACTTACAAAAAATTGGCAAACGTACAAAATCAGCAGGGGATCAAATACTTTTTTCCCTCACTGTAGTTTTGTGTTCTATTTGTAGCCCTGGTTGTCCTGAAAATACAATGATAAAACACTTCATTGTGAGGCTAAATATAAAGGCTGGACATGCCGATAAATGAAAGTCAGATAAATGAAAAGCAGATTTTACTAAGCTAACATATAGAATTGTTTTAAGATGGTCATACCATGGATCGTTCAGCTATTTGATTTGGAATTTTAGGACCCCTTTAGGTATAAAAAAATATATAAAAAAATGATTTGATAAAATATTAAATTTGGCCTTTACTGCTATAGCCCATAGAAACACATTGAATAACACATTCATAAATGGCAAAACAGACAGTCAAAATAAAATAATGAAATCATAAGGAATAAGGTTTAGAAGTGTCTGTCCTATATCTAGTAGACATAAGAAAGCTCAGGAAATATTTTTGGTATTTTGGACACATATTTAACCTCTTATTTGTGTTGCCACAAAACTACCTCCATACTTCCATTTGTTTGTATGAGTTACCTTCAGACGAGTCCTGTGACACTTCTGAGGGTCGTAGAGCAAAACGGAGAAGACCATTTAGAGTCTTCCCTTTCCATACTGGGGTCATATTAGTTTGTAGCTTACCGACTTCAGATGAGTCCCGTGACACTTGTGGGGGTCGTAGAGTAAAACGGAGGACAACATCGTGTTTGTGAGAGTCTCCCCTTTCCATAGAGTGGTCATAACCGCTCGGACGCTGCAGACGTTTACGTGAAATTACCGGTGGTCTGACAAACACCGCTGTAGCTCGGGCACCTTCCAGGCCGACATAAATGGATGTGATGGATTTAGACGCAGCCCACCTGATATCTCTAGCTTAAACTGACGGATTTTGATGTGGATTGTTTTATTATTTTACTTAGGTAGATGCACGGGTGCATCAGTAGACTCTTAAGGAATAATTATTAAAGGTCTTATAAATTATTGATATGTACCCATTGATTCTTGAAGAATATAACTTATAAATGAGCTTAGATTAATAGTCGTAACCCATCAGAACCCAAACTATAAACTTGTTTTACTCCAATAAAGTAAATGTAAACAAACACTATTTAGCCTTGTATCCTACTCTATCAGTGACCTTTGAACCCTATGTTTGACCTCTCCAGTTGACCTTTTCGGAGCCCCTGGCCCTGGGGGCCACCACAGCCTCGGACATCAAGTCGGAGCAGGTGCAGGGCCGAAAGGTCAGCAAGTTGGTCAAGACGACGGTGGTGAGGGGCGAGAGGATGGAGAAGCAGACGGGTGACCCCTCTCTGGCCGCAGACCTCCCCTCGGCCAAAGAGGACTTTGAGAAGGTCAGTAGTTTGAGGGAGACCAGTTGTGATATAAAGCCAGGAGGGTATTTTCTACCTCAGTGGCTTGAGAAGAGCAGGTTGAGCTGGGTCAAGTGTTGTAAAGGGATACTGTGCCTGGAATATAAAGCTGAATGCTTAGAGCTTTATAACATGCCATTGAAATGGTTCTTGACTGACATGTTTGTTACTGTATGACCTGGTAAAAACCTTATTGAAGACTTAACTCAACTCTAGGACCAGACACAGGGGGTTTTGGTGTTTGAAATGTCCTTTTCCTTGTTCTGTCACATCCAGGCATTGAGTTATGCTGGAGGCTTTGGGAAAATTCAACTTCCCCATTTAGTAGAGAAAGAGGTTGTGAAGGACGACGGTTCTGTGGTCAAAAGGTTTGAGAACAGCATGGGAGTGTTCATTCATTAACCCAAGGTGTCCATGTTTGTACACTCCTGTTAGTTTTATGAGTGATTTATCTTAACCTTTTAGATTACATGCTTAGATAAAATGCTAAGATTCTGACCTGGGCACGTGCAAGGTAAGTTACCCATAAAAGGGCGTGTTTAAGATTACTCATATGGTTGCTGTTGCTAATGGTAGAGAGAAGGCTAACCTGCATGGGGTTTTTTGAGATGTGGATTAGCTAGAAAGGTCTGAGTCACTATGACCATAGTTTTGTTCAAAAGCCTGTCAACGAAGCTTTGACCAAACGTTCAGGTTCTTTTGAAATGATTGGTTAATCAAGTCTAATGACTTCTCTCTTCCATCTCCCTCCCTCCCTCCCTCCCTCCCTCCCACCCCACACCTCCTCCCTCCTTCTCTCTCTCTTTCTCTGTCCCATCTCCAGAACCCAGATGTGTAAGTCTCGTACCCAGAAGAGGACTGTGGTGAGAGATGCCCAGGGTAAGCATGTGCACCTGGAGCGGCTGGACGACACCCCAGAGACCCTGCAACCCGACGCCCTTCAGCAACACCTGCACCTGCTGCTCCAACGCTACTGCTCCAAGGAGGAGGAGGGAGGAGAGAAGGAGGAGGAGGGAGGAGAGAAGGAGGAGGAGGGAGGAGAGAAGAAGAAAGAGGGAGGAGAGAAGGAGGAGGAGGGGGAGAGAAAAAAGTAGTGATGGGCTTTTTTGATTTGCTGGCTGAGTTGTTTGTCTTCCCTTTTGGCCCCGCCCCCCATGCTATGTAAGCCTCCTATCCACGAAAAGCTTATGAAGTATTGTAAGCTAATCTCTGACACAATTCTGACCCCTCAATGACCCCTGACCTTTACTGCCCAGCGAGACTTCCCCTGCTAAAGACACTGGATTGTGTTTTTGTTCGATTTTTGTTTTTCCCTTTTGTGGCAAATAATGGAACACTTTTTATTTTGTTTTTATCCTTTTGACTTGTTTCCTGTTTGTTTTGCTCATTTTGTGACCAAAGATAGCTCCCCTTTTCTCGTCAGGTGACTTAGAATATATTTTTTGTCATTATCCTTTTGTTTGGTTCTTTTAGTTTTGGCTGCTGTGGTACAATAAAAAAACAACACAAACAAAATGCAACGAAAGGAAAAAACTACAGGAAGAGGGGGCACCTCGCACGTTCGCCTCGTGCAGAGGCCTCTGTCTGAAGGAACGATTGTAAACATTTGTAAATAGAGAAGAAACATGCTCGGACTGGGAGAAAACAAAGCAAACAGCAATTCAAAAGCATTTGTTATATTTGTCCCACGGTACCTGCTGTATACGTATGCGTACCAATCTTTTCTGAGGTCAAGGGTGAAAGGTCATAGCAGAGTTTACCCTTTTCATCTGACTATCAAGAGATTGTTACGTAGTAGTCAGTTGTCACAAAGAGTTTTGGAAAGATACTGTTAAAAGGACTTTTGAATCAGATAAGCGCAAATACGCTGTGATCTGAACCACCCTTTTACTGAAGCAAATCATCCCCATATAACCCTCCACTACAGTTCAGTTTACAAAGTTGGCTCAAGGTGGTTACGTGTGTAATGATGTGGTGTAGTTTTTTTTTATATGAGCTTTGTGAACACACGTTAAGCCCCACCCCCAGGTACCGTCTATCTCTCTGTTTCTGTCTTGTGTAGTCACACTTCCTGCTGAGCAGTGCATCAGACTGCTGCCACCTCTGTGTGTGTGTGTGCACGTATGTATGTGAGTGTGTTTGTGTGTTAGTTCATAGTATCCTCACCGACATTGCGACCTGCCATTTGCAAAAGTAGTGATCCAGAATGTTCTCTTTTCTTGTCTTTCATGTACGCGCTCTTATCTTCCATTACTGCACCTATAGGTCATAACACTAGGTACGTCTCCCCTCCTCCCCTCCCATAAGGTCTTATCTTCCATTACTGCACCTATAGGTCATAACACTAGGTACGTCTCCCCTCCTCCCCTCCCATAAGGTCTTATCTTCCATTACTGCACCTATAGGTCATAACACTAGGTACGTCTCCCCTCCTCCCCTCCCATAAGGTCTTATCTTCCATTACTGCACCTATAGGTCATTACACTAGGTACGTCTCCCCTCCTCCCCTCCCATAAGGTCTTATCTTCCATTACTGCACCTATAGGTCATAACACTAGGTACGTCTCCCCTCCTCCCCTCCCATAAGGTCTTATCTTCCATTACTGCACCTATAGGTCATAACACTAGGTACGTCTCCCCTCCTCCCCTCCCATAAGGTCTTATCTTCCATTACTGCTCCAACACTAGGTACGTCTCCCCTCCTCCCCTCCCATAAGGTCTTATCTTCCATTACTGCACCTATAGGTCATAACACTAGGTACGTCTCCCCTCCTCCCCTCCCATAAGGTCTTATCTTCCATTACTGCACCTATAGGTCATAACACTCGGTACGTCTCCCCTCCTCCCCTCCCATGAGTCACTTGTGCGTGCCATCTCACCCGTTCATTTCCCCCGATCAATGACTTTGATTAAAGGTATACTTAGCGATATGACGTAGATGCAGAAAGTAAACATAGTGGGTCAATATCCACAACAACTAAGAGCGTTGAAGCGTGAGGCTCAACTTCTCCACAGTTTTGGTCCTGTCGCTACCACGCTGTGAACAGCGTGAATCGAACCCGTGCACATGCGCAGATACTGTGTGAGAGCGAACTCTTGCATCTCGCTCATCTCAATATATCCAGTGCTGCTCATGGAAACGTAATTTCATTGGGTCTACCTTTAAGCCTGTTAAGATTGTACAAGCGAGTATAGGACAGAGAGAGAACAGTGCGCTGTAGTTGTTCTGTTTTATTTCCTGTTATTGATTAAAAAAAATCTGTTGGTGGTTTTATGGTATCCAATAAATGGTGATAAACTCAAAAGATTGGCACATCATCTTGAGTTTCTGACAGATTATTTTTGGTCTTACCGGCTTCCTGTTTGCCTGTGATGGTATCGTGGAGATGGAAGATCCTTTATGTTAAAACCATTGGCCCTTTTACATGCATTATTTCTCGCGCAGTGGAACGCTCTTGTTCTGAGGGCAGCTATGTGATTGGTTGGATGGCCAAGGGACGGAGCTTGAGCTATATGATTGGCTGGAATGGGCCAAGGGCTGGAGCTTGTGACCAGTGACAGGTGAAAATCAAATGAGAAAAGCAACGTTAGCGGAAGGTTTGTGGATGGATGAACGAATTAATCGTGTTAAACGCAGTTTGCGACATTAAGGTCCCTGGTTCGATTCCCCATGCTTCTTGTTTATTAAACTAACTTCATCTTACTTTCTAAAGTTAATTGTTCACATTTCTTACATAATCATTTATTTTGACTGGTTCAAACATCCAACTGATGGATTGGTGCCTGGGTGGCAGAGGTCGTAAAAAACACAGGTTGCCATGCAGAAGGTGCCTAATTTGAATCCCAGTGTAGTTTTTGTTTCCTTCACATTTCTTGCCTAAACGTTCTGCCCTCAGAACAAGCTCTACTGTTAAATACCATCCATGCGATATCATTGTGAATTTGGCCCCCGCAGGCTTGCAAGGCCTATTAATTTCAACTGGCATAAATGGGAGCGGAGTAAACTCTGAGCAGTCTTCTGCAGATGACATCTTTGCCCATTTTAATTTTGTTTCTATTTATTTATTGATGTCCAGTCATGCTCCTCCCCTCTTCCAGTGGGCGGAGCCATGAGTGTGTTTTATGTGTGTGTTTGTGTTGAAGATGGGAAAGGGAATTGCAATTAAAACTCTTCGACCGATAAGAAGTTGCCATTGTACACAAGGCTTCACTTGAATTCTGAAATGCTCTGGAAACCATGACTGAAACAAATGCAGAAACAAAAACAGAACTGACATGGATGTACTGTGATCTTGGGCTGGCTGGCTGAAAGCATTGTTGGTTTTATCTGTGGTACAGACTTTATCTATGTAATCTATCTAATATTACAGTTCCTCACTTTGCCAATTTACTTTGTGTGATCAAAAGTGAGAAACTAAAAAAAAACAAAAGAAACCTGTCAAAAACGTACATTTGATTTGATGAATCCGCATCTTGTTTCCATGGTGATATCCATATTACACATATAAATATCTATGAGGGCATGTATTAGTTATGAAGCTAATAAAAAAGGAGGAAAAAAACTGAATGGCTAACATGGTATAGCAGCTACAGTGTACGTGGCAGAATATTAAATTGTACATGTGTCAAATGTGTATGGTGTGGTTGTCATTTTTCCTAACCATGCTTTGAAGGATTACATTACAGCCATAAGTAAAACGAAACTTTTTTTTACAGTGATCACCTCACAAAGTTTAAGCTATGGGCAAAGTGACATGGAAATAAGAGATTTGGCAGAAATCACACATTTTATTTGATATTTCTTAAACATCTATCAGTCCTTTCTCATCATGACAACAATATACACTTTGTCCCATAGTACAGTTGAACATAACTTTTTAAAATTATTATTGTGTTGTCTCACCATCCCTGTAGGAACAATTCATAAATGGGGGAAGTAACGGTTCTTAACGCCACAGTGGATATCCTAATGGCAAACCTACCCAGTGCCTTTCATCTCAAGCGTTGTGTAACATCACTAAATATTCTAGGTTGACCTTTATTCTATTTTACTGTATCACTAATTCCCTTACATTTCCATTGGCAAAACTAACCTAAAACACACCCATTTATGAAAATATCTACCAACTAGGAAAAACTGACCAGAACAATGTGATCCCATATAACTGTCTCCCTTCTCCTCAGTATAAAACATTGTGTGTTGCAACTTGTCAAGTAGAGTAACTAACACCCAGGTGTCAGTGGTAAAAGGGGCTAGTAAAAGGCTATTTATTTTCTTTCATAGGTTCTTATGGATGGACATCGGACAGACCAAAAAAAACAGAGAACCATTCGCTATACATGACAGGGTCAATAGTTCCACCGATATGTGAGGACAGGAAGAAATGATAAACAATTAGCCTGTCAATTCCACAATATAAAAAAGAAAAAATATAACCCCCTCCCCAAAAACATACATCATGATCATCAACCTTATGAAAATATAATGATTGGACTTTAAAACAGTGTTCCATATGTCATACAATGGCTTTCAGTAATATATGTGAACATTATATCTATAGTTTACATTCTATCATTGAGAATTCTGTCACGTTGCGATGACGCAGACTCAAACACATATCATAAAACATAGGATAAAATTAGACCCTTAACATAAATTGTCAATAAAAATTCCCAGTAATCATACTTAATATTGAGCAAGTTGAGAACAACTTGAATTGTTAAAAGATTGCAAACTAAGCTCATATTTAAACAGTTTAATATTCCAGAGTTTAAGCAAAGATATAGCGATTCACGTCAATCACAAGTCTATACATCACCAAAACAAAAGCAAGCTCATGTTTGTTGTTCACTTACGTTCTTATAGATTTTTCTGCACAAAGACTGACATTTCAAAAAGGATTGACAGACTGCGATATGTTGGTTTAAGGCTAAACCTATATCACGTTAGTTATTGGGATTGATGTGTAATATTCAGATGATATGAATACCTTGTTGGCTCACCGCACGTCCCTGACACTGATCATGTTGAAACACAGAGCTATATACATTGTATATTACTGAAGATTGAATATTTTCCCATTCAAACTTAAAACAAGGAAAAAAATCAGTTATAGAATTTTTAAAAACATGTTTAGTTATAAATGTCCTGCGATGAGAGAAGAATGTGAAGAATGGAACAATGCGATAAAACAACAAACATTTTCACTCTTAAATGACATCGTCAAGATCGTTGTTTTTTCTTCTCATCTCCTGCAAGAAGAATCTTCAGTCCAGCATCGACGACATGTAAACAACACTCTGAGATGGCAGAGTTACAGCGTTGGAACGTGATTGGACGAGGACGTGAGACAGTTGGTAGGCGGGGTCCATAGGTCAGCAACAGCTGCAGGATAGGGGGTAATCTCAACTGCAACACAAAGATAATGAGAAATTGACTTATTTTACATGTAGTAATTAGTAACTTGTGTTGTATTGTAAAAATATGTGTTTGAGGCTAGAGAAAGACCAAAGCAGAAACAAAGCAGCCCAAGCTAGCTACAGTGGGGAGAACAAGTATTTGATATTTGATACACTTCTATTGGGTTCAGGTCTGGAGACTGGCTAGGCCACTCCAGGACCTTGAGATGCTTCTTACGGAGCCACTCCTTAGTTGCCCTGGCTGTGTGTTTCGGGTTGTTGTCATGCTGGAAGACCCAGCCACGACCCATCTTCAATGCTCTTACTGAGGAAGGAGGTTGTTGGCCAAGATCTCGCGATACATGGCCCCATCCATCCTCCCCTCAATACGGTGCAGTCGTCCTGTCCCCTTTGCAGAAAAGCATCCCCAAAGAATGATGTTTCCACCTCCATGCTTCACGGTTGGGATGGTGTTCTTGGGGTTGTACTCATCCTTCTTCTTCCTCCAAACACGGTGAGTGGAGTTTAGACCAAAAAGCTATATTTTTGTCTCATCAGACCACATGACCTTCTCCCATTCCTCCTCTGGATCATCCAGATGGTCATTGGCAAACTACAGACGGGCCTGGACATGCGCTGGCTTGAGCAGGGGGACCTTGCATGTGCTGCAGGATTTTAATCCATGACGGCGTAGTGTGTTACTAATGGTTTTCTTTGAGACTGTGGTCCCAGCTCTCTTCAGGTCATTGACCAGGTCCTGCCGTGTAGTTCTGGGCTGATCCCTCACCTTCTTCATGATCATTGATGCCCCACGAGGTGAGATCTTGCATGGAGCCCCAGACCGAGGGTGATTGACCGTCATCTTGAACTTCTTCCATTTTCTAATAATTACGCCAACAGTTGTTGCCTTCTCACCAAGCTGCTTGCCTATTGTCCTGTAGCCCATCCCAGCCTTGTGCAGGTCTACAATTTTATCCCTGATGTCCTTACACAGCTCTCTGGTCTTGGCCATTGTGGAGAGGTTGGAGTCTGTTTGATTGAGTGTGTGGACAGGTGTTTTTATACAGGTAACGAGTTCAAACAGGTGCAGTTAATACAGGTAATGAGTGGAGAACAGGAGGGCTTCTTAAAGAAAAACTAACAGGTCTGTGAGAGCCGGAATTCTTACTGGTTGGTAGGTGATCAAATACTTATGTCATGCAATAAAACGCAAATTAATTACTTAAAAATCATACAATGTAATTTTCTGGATTTTTGTTTTACATTCTGTCTCTCACAGTTGAAGTGTACCTATGATAAAAATTACAGACCTCTACATGCTTTGTAAGTAGGGAAACCTGCAAAATCGGCAGTGTATCAAATACTTGTTCTCCCCACTGTAGCTCCTGGATAAAGCGGGTTAGGTGGGCTAAGCTACAGTCAATTACAGTCACCAATCCGACTAGCTAAGGATGATCAGGGCTAAAGAGGAACATAGTACAGACCACACTACATACAGTAGCAGACTAGTAACTACATAGTACAGACCACACTACATACAGTAGCAGACTAGTAACTACATAGTACAGACCACACTACATACAGTAGCAGACTAGTAACTACATAGTGCAGGTGGAGCCGATACAGGACAGCTACAGGACAGCTACAGGACCGCTACAGCTACAGGACAGCTACAGCTACAGGACAGCTACAGGACAGATACAGGACAGCTACAGGACCGCTACAGCTACAGGACAGCTACAGCTACAGGACAGCTACAGCTACAGGACAGATACAGCTACAGGACAGCTACAGGACAGCTACAGCTACAGGACAGCTACAGGACAGCTACAGCTACAGGACAGATACAGCTACAGGACAGATACAGCTACAGGACAGCTACAGCTACAGGACAGCTACAGCTACAGGACAGATACAGCTACAGGACAGCTACAGGACAGCTACAGCTACAGGACAGATACAGCTACAGGACCGATACAGCTACAGGACAGCTACAGCTACAGGACAGCTACAGCTACAGGACAGCTACAGCTACAGGACAGATACAGCTACAGGACAGATACAGCTACAGGACAGCTACAGGACAGCTACAGGACAGCTACAGGACAGCTACAGCTACAGCTACAGGACAGATACAGCTACATGACAGCTACAGGACAGATACAGCTACAGGACAGATACAGGACAGATACAGCTACAGGACAGATACAGCTACAGGACAGATACAGCTACAGGACAGATACAGGACAGATACAGGACAGATACAGCTACAGGACAGATACAGATGCAGGACCGATACAGGACATGGACTGTAAGTACATCTTACTTAGCCAGGTAGGGATATCAGGGCCAAAGAAGAACCAATCTAGCTACATAGCTCCACAATGAATTCAGCCGACCAAGACAGCACTATGAGAGCACCTCTAGTCACCTTACTTGGCGGGCACAGTGGGTGAGCCGGAGCGGTGGAAGTGGATGTTCTGCCACTTGGCGTCACGGCGGTGCCAGATGCGGGTCTCCTCTGACTGCATGGTGCGTGGCATGCCGCTGGCGTCCATGTACTGGGTGAGGCGGATGTAGGCGATGCAAGCCGCGTCGTCGCCGATCAGGTGCACGTGGGGGTTGAGAAGGATGGTGTGGACGGGCCCTTGCTTGCTCCTGGACAGAGCTGGGGGGAGACAGAGGGAAATTGATCAAATTAGTACACAATCATGGTAATTAATGCTTCTACAGCCATTGGTTTTTATATGGCTATGTGTCAATCTTTACTGCTACAAGTGCATAATGGAATGCAGGTGCTTTACCGTTCTCAAAGTAGAACTTGTGGAAGTCGGTTCCCTCCACTAGGTTTCCCAAGGCCTCTGGTTCAAAGGATGTCAGGCCGGGATCACAGATTTTCCTGTAGGACAGAAGAAGGGGAACACAAAACGATGTAGATCGGAAGGCATATGTTTTTATTTTTTATTTTTTATGGTGCAGTGTTAAAATCCCAAATCACTAACGTGTAGGCTTCAAAGTCTCCATTGTTGATGGCCTCAATCAGCTGCTCAGTCACTTTGATGATCTCCTGCTTACGAGCTGACAGGGAGAGTAAGAGACAGAGAGGAAAGAGAGACCTTTTCACAAGTTGGTTCCACAACCATAGGTGATTAGACTAAGACACCTCTTATGTGTTGAGTCATCTAGTGAGTGAGTGAGTCTCCGTAGAGAAGTTGAGGGATTTACATGAACCCAAGTAGTGGTAACAATGCAGTCCAAAACACAGGCACAAGGTTCAGGGGCCAAGGGGTGTATTCATTACGGCAATTCTGTTGCAAAATGTTTACTCCAAACTAAAAACGTTTAGCAACGAAAACTAGAGTTTCTATTGGACAAATTCAGGTGGGTCCCTCCCCATTTCGTTCCGTTTGCTCTTGTTTGGTTCTTAAACAGTAAACGGTTTCCGTTGCAAGACATAATGAATACACCACGGGTTCACCACTTCCACACACACACACACACACACACACACGGGAGAATCAGTGTGTTTCACCATCATTACCACAGATAACACAGACAACATGATTTCATTACCTCGCAAATTACGCAGGCAAGCTAAGAGATAATGAATGTAAAGAAAAACAAAGGTTTTGTGGTTTTAGCAAATCTCTTATTGTGCTCAACAACATGAATTTGAGGTAGATGTCAAATGGAATGGTAGTGAGACTGACCCATAGAAAACACGCATCAAAACTTTTTCTCCTTTTAGGGACTAAGAGAAACGCTATTAGCTCTTTACCTTCGACACTTTGGTCCCCTCTGACACTGTCAATCGACGTGACTGACAGAACACAAAGGATGCAAATAAGAAACATTTTCCCCTCAGTTCTCAGAAGATTGTTCACCAGTGGCAGCAAAATACTCCAATGGAGGCTCCACAGATATTGACCGAGTGAAAGACCAACAACACTCCAGCTGTGTCATACATTAGCCATCAGTGATTAGCTACTAGTCTGGCAGCTAGTCTGATACAGCTGAAAAAAATAGGGTCAGTTTACTCAACGAGTTCTTCGACATTTTGCTGTCGCACAGTCCAACATGTACAAACCCGCCGACGGATCACTGACAGACCTTGCTCTCTAGCAGTCTGTTTGCTAAGAAGAAACAATGCACCTCCAAATAGTTGACAGTGTACTATGTCCCCCTGACAACCCTCAACAGCACACGGCGGGAAAACAAAGCTATTTTTCGCTGTTTGTTATTATCGAAACGTAGAAAAGTAGATCAATGGCACTTAGAAATGAGACTGAAAACACAACGTTGCCTTTCGTTTGCTATGAGGTACTATATACTGAGCTGCACAGTAATAAAATGACAAACTGAGCCTTGGTTCTGACAGGCATCTCTGACAGACAGAGAAGCTGAGTGCAGAGCTTTCTTTCAGTCTAGAGACTCTCTCTCACTCTGACCGTCTGCCTCTCTGTCGGAGCCTGGAAGGTTCATCTGGGGATACACACACACACACACACACACACACACACACACACACACACACACACACACTATAGCAGGGAAGGAGAGTGTCTGAATAGGCCAGATCACTCAGCACTTCTCCACCAAACGCAATCCACTTATCAAATGTGATGTCAATGTAGAGACATTAACGGTCAACGAAACCATCCCGTTCCTGGGAAGTCTTCCGTGCTGCCTGTGCAAAGAACAACCTTTATCAAAACTAGTCCTTAAAGTATACTCTGAATCTCCTTTAGACTGTTCACAGTCAACCCTGGCGATGACGACTATCTGTCTCACCCTCTCCGTACGCATCAACACAGCGGTAATACCTTTTAAGCCCAACTTAGGTGTAATACATTGCTAATACATTGACAAAGACTGTTATGAGGAGACAGACGGTGGTGATTAGCTCAGTCCTCTGGTAACCCCTGGTTAGACTGACTACAGCCATGGAGATCCAATGGCAGACCATGACCTCCAGAGGGCAGCAGAGTTCACACATAAGGGACGCCTGTACAGGAGACCGGGTGCTGCTTTGCTCCACGCCGAAGCAGAGTGTACTGTTATACCTGGGCCAACCTACGGAGGTGCAACCTCAGTAAGACAAGGGCTACTTTTCAGTAGCTTTCTTTCACAGGGTTCCATGTCAAACACTAAGAGATTTGTACGCCTTTGTTTAGTCTTTGGTATGGAGTCCCAGGTACAATGTGTGGCCCCCCGTGTAGCTCAGTTGGTAGAGCACGGCGCTTGCAACGCCAGGGTTGTGGGTTCGTTTCCCACGGGGGGCCAGTATGAAAAGAAATGTATGCACTCACTAACTGTAAGTCGCTCTGGATAAGAGCGTCTGCTAAATGACTCAAATGTAAATGAGAGAACTATTTGCATTTATATTCACTCACCGGGTGCACCAAATGATCCTAAAAGTCATATCCTAAACAAATGTGGACTTCCAATTATGCATATCTGATAGCGGCCAAGAGGATATGAAGGGAGGGTCTGATGTCAGGGGTAGAGGGCTTTGTTCTGGTTGTGCCCTCTCCCCCCACTCTGCTCTGGGTGAACTTATACTGCATGTCGCTGGGGCTCAGACCAGGCTGGGGCCTCTGAGTGTGGGTGGGGCCACAGTGGGCAGCAGGGTGCACAGCGAGTAAGACCACAAAGGAGGTGGTGAAGAGGAGGAGCAGGTAACAGGTGACCAGGGTCCTCAGAACATAGAGGCACAACTCCTCCCTACCTGGGCCAAACACTGGGAGAATACCAGCAGGAGGAGGAGGAAGATGAGGAGGAGTAGTATGAGCCTGTGTGCCCCTGCCAGAAGCGAGGGGAACTTGGGGAGGAGGGACGGGAGACTAGAATAAAGGGTGGATGGGTGACGAGGAACATTGGTATGAGAGATGGGTGGATGGATGGATGGATGGAAAACAAAAGAGTGAAGAAGTGGAGAAAATAAAAGAATGAAGAGTAACGTCTGTTCTCATTGGAAACAAAACGCTGTTGAGGAAATGCATAGAAAATGTCAGAAAAATTATAATCATATATATATATATATATATATATGATGGGATGGTTGTAGAGGCCTCCTCTTTCTGGCAAGTGTTGATGTCACAGGGCGAGTGACACTTGGGGACTGATAGGGTCCTGTGTGTTGGGTTGGTGCTTCAGAATGTGTTGTGGCCAGAAATATGTTTTTGTTTATTTGGAACATGAAAAGGGGCGAGACGATGATGCCCGCCCCCCCCCCCCCCAAAGAAAATCCACCACATCCTACAGTCTTCAACTCCTACACACAACGTGATGAAATGCCTTCATCTTTCAAACAAAGCAACTGCCAAAGAAAACAAAGTGAATATGAAATTGACGAGCCTCTAGCTGCAAATAAACATGAGAAACACCCACACACACGTTTAGTAGAGCGACCATTACAGAAATCCACGACCCGTCAGTAATCATCCGTCAGGAATTGCAAACATGGACACAAAGCGACACTGACATGCTAGGAAACCCGTGTAGCTCAGTTGGTAGAGCAATGGCGTTTGCAACGCCAGGGTTGTGGGTTCGTTTCCCACGGGGGGCCAGTATGAAAAAAATATATATATGTATGAACTCACTAACTGTAAGTCGCTCTGGATAAGAGCGTCTGCTAAATGACTAAAATGTAAATGTAAAAATGAAACACCATTTCCTTTCCACGCAATGCCGCCGTAGCACTTTAGATAGGGGTACTAGGACCTCCTGGGTTTTGTGACAAAGAGACAATTGTTCAAAGCAGGTAGCTCATGAGATTGCCTAACTAAATGTCATCCTACTCTCTCAGATTGTCAAAGAGCCTTTTAAAGGTCTAGAAGGGGGAGATTCATTCTGGCGATTAGGGTCATTGTCACACTACCCAGATTGCATTATGAGGTAAAACCTTCAATTTGAAGAGGGAGGTGAACAAATTACTATCTGTAATGGTAGAGCGGGCACACACACGCACACGCACACTGTTCTGGCTCAGCGGACCATCAGAGCAGCAGCGAGATGGGAAATCATGCGTAGCAGCAGAGCCTGATTCAGCTGCCTAAACGACCCACTGAAGACCAGGGTTTCTCAAACCTCTCCTCGGGGACCCCCAGCCGTTCCATGTATTTGAACTATTCCACAGCTAGCACACCTGATTCAAATGGTCAACTAATCACCAAGCCCTTGACTAGGTAAATCAGGTGAGTTAGTTCAGGCCTACAACAAAATGGGGAAACGTCTGGGGGTCCCTGAGGACAGGTTTGAGAACCACTACTGTATACACCAAATGTGTCCAACTCATTCCACGGAGGGCCGAGTGTCTTTGGGTTTTCTCTCCTCCCTTGTACTTGATTGATGAATTAAAGTCACTGATTAGTAAAGAACTCCCCTCACCTGGTTGTCTAGGTCTTAATTGAAAGGAAAAACCAAAAACCCACAGACACTAGGCCCTCCATGGAATGAGATTGACACCGCTGGTATAAACTTACAGTGTAGGCTGCTGAGGAGAGGACGGCTCATAATATTGGCTGGAACAGAGCGAATGGAATGGCATCAAACACATGGAAACCATTACCACGAGCCCATCCTCCCCAATTAAGGATCCACCAACCTCCTGTGGTTCCAAATCACTAATGAGTCACTAATGAGCCCATCAGAGTGGGTGTTAAATGCACCACTGACTCAAAGTAGGGCCACTATTCAGCCATTAACATTGGTCTTAAACAAATACAGTGAAAACAGATGGACTAGGTTACATCAATAGAAGTAGCTCAAAGGAAATGTATGCAGGGTTAGATAGAGGTCACATCACAACGCAGGACGGTGTTCAGTCACAGAACTGACAATGTAACAAGTAAAGAATAAGAGTTTAAATGTAATGATGTGGATGGACATAACATTCAACCTTTGGAGGATGGCAGTGCATGTCTAAGGGATGAGATCAGAAGATTAAAAGAATTTATTTAAATGAAAAAGCCAAATGAATGGATGCCTGGATAAACAAACGCATATCTGATGAATTCATGCAAGACAAACTAAAATGGTACAAAGAAAATAGGCATTTTAACAGCCAACATATTCATGCAAAATCAGTAGGACAACAACACATGCAATACATGGAGCCCTAATGCTGAAGAATCATGAGTACACTACATGCTAAGTTAGGGGCAGCAGGCACACCAGGAACAGGCTACCCCTGTGCATTCCCTTTCACTTGAGCAGAGAGCTAACACAGTGCTACTAGCCTAATATAGGTGGCTAACCCTTCATGCTAACGCAGAGTGGTGCTAGGGGCAGAGTGGTGCAAGGGGCAGAGTGGTGCAAGGGGCAGAGTGGTGCAAGGGGCAGAGTGGTGCAAGGGGCAGAGTGGTGCAAGGGGCAGAGTGGTGCTAGGGGCAGAGTGGTGCTAGGGGCAGAGTGGTGCTAGGGGCAGAGTGGTGCAAGGGGCAGAGTGGTGCTAGGGCCAGAGTGGTGCTAGGGCCAGAGTGGTGCTAGGGCCAGAGTGGTTCTAGGGGCAGAGTGGTGCTAAGGTCAGAGTGGTGCTAGGGGCAGAGTGGTGCTAGGGTCAGAGTGGTGCTAGGGGCAGAGTGGTTTGTGTGCTCCTACCTTTCACGTCCTCATCTTCCATGGTGGTGTTAGCACTCTCACTGGACTCCTGTTGGACAAGAACAAACAGAGAGCAACAATGAACACCTGCCGGCTGTGGAGACTGGATTAAGCGTGAGCACAGGATAAGTGATGTACTGTCAGATGGGGGATTTTTCTTTTTTCTTTGTAGACGTGACCGGCGGTCCGTATTGACCTCGTTCTGGGTCCGAATCCGGACTGCGGTCCGCCAGTTGAGTATGGGAGATCTAGGGCTTAATTAAGGCACCATGCATATCAACATAAGGCTTAGTAAATAACACTAACTAGAAAGCTTATCACTGCTAACTACAGCACAATTTTAGCAAAAACCTCTACACTCGAAAAACTATGGTTCTATTTAATCACTACCTTGTTTCCATCAGTTGGGTTGTGGAGAACAGTGGTTTGAGGCTCCTGATTCATGGATAGGAGGAGGAGGAGGAGGAGGAGGAAAGTGAAGAAGAAAGGGGTTCAATATACAGGAAATTGTTGTGGTAAACAGTTGCCCAGATGATCAATTCCCATGGGACACATTTCAAGTATTTGTTGTAAGAAAAAGAGATTGTTGAGTAGTCAACGTGGTGCCCTAAGACATTAGAAGAAGAAACAGCCAAGCAACAGCCAAGACATGACGGGAGGTGTGCAGCAGTAGCAGCATGTTAGTCACCAGGCTCTTCCTGGACATACAGCCAAGGCATGCAGTTCACCTTCAGTCCTTACTCCAGGCAAGTTGTGTGTGTAATGCATGGTGTATGAACATCAACCCGGCTATGGCAGGCCCTATTTCTCACATCTAAGAATACATAACCACATCACTCTAGAATACATAACCACATCACTCTAGAATACATAACCACATCACTCTAGAATACATAACCACATCACTCTAGAATACATAACCACATCACTCTAGAATACATAACCACATCACTCTAGAATACATAACCACATCACTCTAGAATACATAACCACATCACTCTAGAATACATAACCACATCACTCTAGAATACATAACCACATCACTCTAGAATACATAACCACATCACTCTAGAATACATAACCACATCACTCTAGAATACATAACCACATCACTCTAGAATACATAACCACATCACTCTAGAACAGGGATGGGTAAACGGACCCCCTTTTGAAGGCCCACGGATATCAAATTAAATATATATATATATATACTGTGTACATACAGTACCAGTCAAAAGTTTGGACACACCTACTCATTCAAGGGTTTTTCTTTATTTTTACTATTTTCTACATTGTAGAATAATAGTGAAGACATCAAAACTATGAAATAACACATGGAATCATGTAGTAACCAAAAAAGTGTTAAACAAAACAAAAACATATATACATACATATATATACACATATATATATATATATACATATATATATATACATATATATATATATATATATATATATATATATATATATATATATATATATATATATATATATATATATATATATATATATATATATATTTGAGATTCTTCAAAGTAACCACCCTTTGCCTTGATGACAGCTTTGCACACTCTTGGCATTCTCTCAACCAGTTTCATGAGGTAGTCACCTGGAATGCATTTCAATTAACAGGCCTTGTTAAAAGTTAATTTGTGGAATTTCTTTCCTTCTTAATGCGTTTGAGCCAATCAGTTGTGTTGTGACAAGGTAGGGTTGGTATACAGAAGATAACCCTATTTGGTAAAAGACCATGTCCATATTATGGCAAGAACAGCTCAAATAAGCAAAGAGAAAAGACAGTCCATCATTACTTTAAGACATGAAGGTCAGTCAATCCGGAAAATTTCAAGTGCAGTCGCAAAAACCATCAAGCGCTATGATGAAACTGGCTCTCATGAGGACCGACACAGGAATGGAAGACCCAGAGTTACCTCTGCTGCAGAGGATAAGTTCATTAGAGTTACCAGCCTCAGAAATTGCAGCCCAAATAAATGCTTCACAGAGTTCAAGCAACAGACACCTCTCAACATCAACTGTTCAGAGGAGACTGCGCGAATCAGGCCTTCATGGTTCGAATTGCTGAAAAGAAACCACTACTAAAGGACACCAATAAGAAGAAGAGACTTGCTTGGGCACAGTGACGATTTTAGCATGTCAATCTTGGTGGGGCAAAACATAAATAAAAGTGGGATGCATGCCAGCAAAGCCACTCCACAACACAACACTAAACAATACATTCATTACACTATAACGGTGACAAACGGTGCCCACACACTGTTAGGGCCTACATAAAGCTGTCCCAACAGCACACTCCCAACAGCAGTCCCACTCCCAACACCTTACTACTGCTACACCTGGCTATCAGCTGAGCCTTGTCTGGCAGCGAAACAGTTCATTCAGCCTCATTTACTGCCTTTAAAAAAAAAACATAGCTGATATGGCTGACTTGCTTAAACAAATGTGCTTTCTACTGACAATTGAGATGTACAAACTATGGCATAAGGGGATGATGAGCAGATAAGAGGCAATCCGTACATTTCGATTAAGACATTAATGAGCGAGCTAGGACGGACGTAGTCAATATAACTATTTGCTCAGCACTTTTGAAATGTACAGCGACAGAATTCAGCACATAGGCTATTCTTACAGTGTTCTCTCTGTACACCAAGTCAGAACTGTAGGATAAATAAAGGGGGCACATAAGCCGACAATGAACGCTCTTACAATATTCGATGATTACATTTCTCTAAAACAGGTTATAGGCTACTTGTGCACCACCAAGTCAGAACAGTAGGCGAAATTAAGAGGGGAAAATATACCAAATTATTAGGGTGAGGCACATGGGCTACTAACAGCTTACTACACAACACACTTAGTATTACTTTCTTAGCTACAGTATACATACAGTGGGGAGAACAAGTATGTGATACACTGCCGATTTTGCAGGTTTTCCTACTTACAAAGCATGTAGAGGTCTGTAATTTTTATCATATGTACACTTCAACTGTGAGAGACGGAATCTAAAACAAAAATCCAGAAAATCACATTGTAGGATGTTTAAGTAATTAATTTGCATTTTATTGCATGACATAAGTATTTTATTTTGTCATCAAACTTTGTCATCAAAGTCTGGCATTCTCTGGATTTATGGTGCTTTCAAGACAACTGGGATCTCAGAAAAAACAAGGTTGAATCATGACGACGTCAGTGATCTTCAGGTCGTAGCTCTAGAAAGAGGACAGATTTCCGGATTTACAATTCCAAGTTGGATGACCGTTCAAAACGTATTTTCCCAGTCGGAGCTCGTTTTTCCCGAGTTCCCAGTTGTCTTGAACTCACTGAAGTCAGATTCTGCAGTTCCAAGTTAACAGTTGTTTTGAGCGCGGCACAAATCATGCTTCATTGACAGCATGGCCAATGTTGAATGTTTATCATTTTAAGCTTGGAAAAGAGACCCTTAATCCCAGACTTGGGACCACACAGCCACTCCACTGAATAGCAGGCTAATGATTGCTGTGCAGTGCTTGCAGTTTAGCCACTTATTCCTTCCAAACCCCTCGTTGTTGAATTTACGATTTCCAACTTGTTGTGCAATGTTTATGTCCAATGGCCGATGAGCACCGATAAATTGTATCTATAATTTCTCTTCATTATTTATCTTCATATGACAAGGATTAAAAAATATTTGCCAGTAGATTGTCGACTTGATTCATGATGATGACTGCTAGCTAAGATTTTGAAAGTATGATGTTGACATGATCAGTCCAATCAAAGCTACTGTTGATATCACGTGATTTGACGTCATTTTGTCTGTGGCCAATGACCTTGAGCCTTCTTGGATGGGCACTTCTAATGTAACTCTATGGCAGCACCCAAGGGGCTTGAATTTATCGAGCTCTAGCCTTACACTTGGCGGTGACGTAGTGTCCCCATGAGTGACAGAACACTGAGCCAATCATGGTGCAACTAGAGAACATTACCAACACCTACGCTCCGTATTTTCCACTGGCTGCCCCACCACCACAGAAAGCACTGAGCTAGGCTGAAACACCTGCATTTTGGAGCTGCCTTACTCAATAAAGCAAAAAAAGAGACCATGTTTGTATGCGGCTTTATTAAATAACTCAATTATTATGTTATCTTTTTTACATTGTTTGCAAACTAATATGTGACACGTATTAATGCCAAAATATCATGCAAAACAGGCAAGCCTATTTCTTTGGTTCCAACCGCCGTGTCTTTGTGAGACACAGAGTAGGTGAACGGATGATCTCCGCATGTGTGGTTCCCACCGTGAAGCATGGAGGAGGAGGTGTGATGGTGTGGGGGTGCTTTGCTGGTGACACCGTCTGTGATTTATTTAGAATTCAAGGCACACTTAACCAGCATGGCTACCACAGCATTCTGCAGCGATACGCCATCCCATCTGGTTTGCGCTTAGTGGGACTATAATTTGTTTTTCAACAGGACAATGACCCAAAACACACCTCCTGGCTGTGTAAGGGCTATTTGACCAAGAAGGAGAGTGATGGAGTGCTGCATCATATGACCTGGCCTCCTCAATCACCCAACCTCAACCCAATTGAGATGGTTTGGGATGAGTTGGACCGCAGAGTGAAGGAAAAGCAGCCAACAAGTGCTCAGCATATGTGGGAACTCCTTCAAGACTGGTGGAAAAGCAGAATGCCAAGAGTGTGCAAAGCTGTCATCAAGGCAAAGGGTGGCTACTTTGAAGAATCTCAAATATAAAATATATTTTGATTTGTTTAACACTTTTTTGGTTACTACATGATTCCATATGTGTTATTTCATAGTTTTGATGTCTTCACTATTATTCTACAATGTAGAAAATAGTAATAAATAAAGAAAAACCCTTGAATAACTAGGTGTGTCCAAACTTTTGACAGGTACTGTATATATATATATATATATATATATATATATATATATATATATATATATATATATATATATATATATATATATATATATATTTTGTAACTCAGTCAGGTCTCAACTTCCTGTTGCGAGTTAGAATAGTAGAATACAAAAGGTGCAATTTCGAAATTTGGTTGTGCAGCAGCAGTTTCTCTTATGTCAGTCACTGATAGTCACTCAATTAGCCCATGTCAGCTAAAATGTTTTAGATTGGTAAATTAGCATAGCGGCAAGCTATCTAAACTTAGAAATCATGGTCGAATTACCAGCCAAAGGGCCCCCATTGATTTAGTTAGTCAGTCTCACTCAGATATAATATAACAACTGCAAAATCTTATTTCTTCCCCATGGCAAAATGTGTAGAATTGCAAAAAAATTACTCTAAACGGAAAAAAAAAGTATCTCCGCTGTCAAGAGGGGGGCTGCTAAAATGTTTTGCTTGCTGGGTAAGTCTGTGAGCAGAGATCCGCTGGGCGGTGCCAATGGGTGGGCTACCTGTCATAAGGCATGCCATCGCACAGCCATGTTGAAGCTCATGTGTGGTGGCAGGGTGACACGGGTGGCACTATCAGAGCAATCTGCCTTAGGATACGTTTCACTGTGAGTGTGTGAGTGAGTGTGTGAGTGAGTGAGTGTGTGAGTGAGTATGTGAGTGAGTTAGCGTGTGAGTGAGCGTGTGAAAGTCTATTTTAGAATGCACGCACAACCAGCATGTCTCATTGGTTTCCTTGGTAACATGGGGAAAGAATCAGTGGATTAACAGTAAAGACAAGATGCCCGGGGTGTACAGTTCTTCACACACACAGAAACATGCAATGGCGAACTAGGGGCCATCCCAAACAAAAAACACACAAAGTTCAAGAGCACATACCAACTGCAATGTCTACTGACCACAGTATGAGGAAATGCCCGTGTATGATAAAAATAACATGTGTTAGCCTATAAAGAAAACTAAAATACAATAAGAGGCATCACTGGTAGCAAAACAAGGAGACACCTTGTTAGAGTGAGCAGCCCAAGCATGAAGGATGACAGACAGACAAACTGACAGGCAGGCAGACAGGCGTGCAGAAAGACAGACAGACAAACTGACAGGCAAGCAGGCAGGCATGCAGAAAGACAGACAGACAGACAAACTGACAGGCAGGCAGGCAGGCAGGCGTGCAGAAAGACAGACAGACAGACAGACAAACTGACAGGCAGGCAGGCAGGCGTGCAGAAAGACAGAGTACCAGAGTGGGGGGCTCTTTGGGGCTGGTGACTACATTGGTCTTGTTGTTGATCTATAAAGTGAGTGGACAGAGAGAGACAGAACAAAGATCTATTTCAGGAACGAGGACTAATGCTCCAGACAGGGAGAGAGACAGGAGAACTACATCAGCATAGAGAGATTTGTCAGGAACACAGGGCTGCAGGAGAGAAAATGCTAAGAGTCTAACGTCTCGCCTGCATGTCTACGGGTGTTAACATCAAATTACTCTGAAGGGTAGAAAGTTAAGTGAGACAAAATAAGTTCATTAGACATCTGTTAGTTCCAAGCCTGTAGCGATACATTATTATTCTGGAGGATTATGTAAAATGAAAAAAGCATGCAAAGGAGTTCCTCGCTGAAACAGAACTTGAAACATTAACGGTCAGAAACTTAAAAACCCATTTTGAAAGCGACTAGCTGTTCCGCTCGACCGTTTGCAGGTTTTTCAGGAAGAGAAAACAGCCTAATTGCGGCTATTAATGCAGTTTGTAGAGGCCTTGAATCTAATGAATTAGTGCTATTGTGACTACTAGAGAGGAGAAGTAAAAAGCCAGAAGTAATGCAATTATCCAATCCTGTTCGAATACACAAGACAAAACGATGTCGTGACATCCCAATAGTTTTCTGTTTTACCGTTAACATGAACATCATCGTCTGCATCGGAGCACATTGTCATTGGAAGCACATCAGGGGAAACATGAATATAAAAGAGCGTTGTACAATTCCTTTATGAACTGCATGCCCTGATTAAGTAGCGCCGCCATTGGGCATCCCACCGATGTAAAACCTGGTAATATGGGCCAACTGGAATGCACGTGATTGTAGGACTAGGTTCTCTACAGGGAGATATGGGAAGCTAGTCATCCAACTGGAACTACACATCAAGAGGCTTCTACAATTGGTTGCTCATTAAACCAAGATACTAGACAACTGTCCTAGGCCAGGCTTCTACAAATGGCCAATCAAACCCACCCTGAATCTATCCAACAGACTAGGGTGTTCTAAAATCAACCACAACTGGCAACCCATGGTGGTTGCCAGGTTGGATAAAAGTAGACGGGCATACCAGAATCATTGGCATTGGCTCTGGCTTGGTTTCAGACTTCCGTTTCTGCATCGACCCATCAGAACACATAAGAGAACAAGACAAACTTGGTCCAATATCACAATATCTCAACCCCCAAAACACATACAATATCTCAACCCCCAAAACATATACAATATCTCAACCCCCAAAACACATAGTGTCAAGACCCTAGAGACTTACAGTATGCGCTTTGAGAAAGGGTATTTTATAACAAACAACGCAATTGTAATCATTATACACTGCTCAAAAAAATAAAGGGAACACCTAAAATAACACATCCTAGATCTGAATGAATGAAATAATCTTATTAAATACTTTTTTCTTTACATAGTTGAATGTGCTGACAACAAAATCACACAAAAATTATCAATGGAAATCAAATTTATCAACCCATGGAGGTCTGGATTTGGAGTCACCCTCAAAATTAAAGTGGAAAACCACACTACAGGCTGATCCAACTTTGATGTAATGTCCTTAAAACAAGTCAAAATGAGGCTCAGTAGTGTGTGTGGCCTCCACGTGCCTGTATGACCTCCCTACAACGCCTGGGCATGCTCCTGATGAGGTGGCAGATGGTCTCTTGAGGGATCTCCTCCCAGACCTGGACTAAAGCATCCGCCAACTCCTGGACAGTCTGTGGTGCAACGTGGCGTTGGTGGATGGAGCGAGACATGATGTCCCAGATGTGCTCAATTGGATTCAGGTCTGGGGAACGGGCGGGCCAGTCCATAGCATCAATGCCTTCCTCTTGCAGGAACTGCTGACACACTCCAGCCACTTGAGGTCTAGCATTGTCTTGCATTAGGAGGAACCCAGGGCCAACCGCACCAGCATATGGTCTCACAAGGGGTCTGAGGATCTCATCTCGGTAACTAATGGCAGTCAGGCTACCTCTGGCGAGCACATGGAGGGCTGTGTGGCCCCCCAAAGAAATGCCACCCCACACCATGACTGACCCACGCCAAACCGGTCATGCTGGAGGATGTTGCAGGCAGCAGAACATTCTCCACTGCGTCTCCAGACTCTGTCACGTCGGTCACGTGCTCAGTGTGAACCTGCTTTCATCTGTGAAGAGCACAGGGCGCCAGTGGCGAATTTGCCAATCTTGGTGTTCTCTGGCAAATGCCAAACGTCCTGCACGGTGTTGGGCTGTAAGCACAACCCCCACCTGTGGACGTCGGGCCCTCATACCACCCTCATGGAGTCTGTTTCTGACCGTTTGAGCAGACATGCACATTTGTGGCCTGCTGGAGGTCATTTTGCAGGGCTCTGGCAGTGCTCCTCCTGCTCCTCCTTGCACAAAGGCGGAGGTAGCAGTCCTGCTGCTGGGTTGTTGCCCTCCTACGGCCTCCTCCACGTCTCCTGATGTACTGGCCTGTCTCCTGGTAGCGCCTCCATGCTCTGGACACTACGCTGACAGACACAGCAAACCTTCTTGCCACAGCTCGCATTGATGTGCCATCCTGGATGAGCTGCACTACCTGAGCCACTTGTGTGGGTTGTAGACTCCGTCTCATGCTACCACTAGAGTGAATGCACCGCCAGCATTCAAAAGTGACCAAAACATCAGCCAGGAAGCATAGGAACTAAGAAGTGGTCTGTGGTCACCAACTGCAAAACCAGTCCTTTATTGGGGGTGTCTTGCTAATTGCCTATAATTTCCACCTGTTGTCTATTCCATTTGCACAACAGCATGTGAAATTTTTTGTCAATCAGTGTTGCTTCCTAAGTGGACAGTTTGATTTCACAGAAGTGTGATTGACTTGGAGTTACATTGTGTTGTTTAAGTGTTCCCTTAATTTTTTTGAGCAGTGTATATTCAGCATGCATGGAAACCAAAATTGATGGTAGGACTAAAAATGGCTTCCATTTCTCCAGTCCATTAGATAATCTACTCTACAATACAGGTTCGTAGGCAATGACATTTAAAAGGGAAACCTGCTGGACTCCTGCGCTAAACCTGAAATAATCATTCAAATGCCGCACGCTATGCTTTCAAAACACGGCGATGACTCACACGGCTGCAGATTTAAAAGGTAGTTTTTGAAAAATGTACCAGGTATAAATGCTAAACCTCCTACAGCTGTTTAAACGGCTAGCCATGAATACCTTGGATACCTCAGTGTTTTTTTCAGATCACGTGTCAAGTGCCAAGTACTGCACCTGGGTATGTGATCTTAGTGTTTAAGGATTAGCATTCGGAGAGGGAGAGGAGCTGGAGGGTTGGGGATGCGGAGCTGAGGGGCCAGGGGAGGCAGATACCGATGCAGGGGCCAGACAAACAGCCAGCATAGTAGTTTGACACTGGGCCCAGGGTGTAGAAACAGAAACTGGAGCACAGCTACTCAACCAGAGCTGTGAGCGGGAGAGTGGGTGAGTCACTGTCTGACACAGACCCCCAGTTGGGAGAGCAAGTGAGTGTGAATGAAAAGAGGGGGGTGAGATGGAGAGAGAGAGAGAAGAGGGTAGAAATATAGAAAATAGAAAAAATAGAGAGATTAAGAGATTGAAGGGAGGGAAAGGTATTGAGAGGAAGAGGAGATAAAATCCCCAAATGAGGAAGAGCGTGACAGGGATTTTGTTGTCAGATTTTGAAACAGAGATAAGGGGGGGGGGGACAGAGATACTCTCTGAGAAGCACCTGTGGAGGTGATACGGACGGGACCAGTGTAGTGGCTACGACAGCTGAGGTTTGATTGGACGGCAGATCAGGACTGTCATTCTGAGTTAGCAGATCATCCGTCACAGCTTCTTCATATCACAAAACAGATGCCACCCCTCTGTCACAGCTTCCTCATATCACAAAACAGATGCCACCCCTCTGTCACAGCTTCCTCATATCACAAAACAGATGCCACCCCTCTCTAACTGAATTATTTTGGAAAGGTGGGATAAAGATGGGGCACGATTATTGAGATATCTTAGTCACACAGCACTCAAAATGACACATTATTTCACTGCTGGCACCAGGAATATTGTAGAAATTCTCCCAACATAAGTTACATGAGTCCATAACTTAAGGTCAATGTGTGTTGTCAGGTGTTAAGATGACAGTAGTGAATGAGAGAGGTGGATAACCTACCTTGACACCGTCAGCTTTCTTGTTGAGTAGGCTCTTGGCTGCTGTAAGGAGAGAGGGGACAAGGGGACATGGTCAGCGAGGACACCTCTGACACACACGCCGCTAAAATCTAGTGAAGACGGCAAACTATGGGCCAACTTTGACAGTCTCCTACCAGAGATGGAAGAAGCAAAAAGGAAGATGCAAATGAAGTGAGAGAAATCAAACTTAGTGATTAGTTTGTGAGATGCAATTATAGCTACAACTAACAGCCTGATGGAGTATCTATGGAAGAGGTCCAACGAATTGAGGTTTAATGCCCTCTGCCAAAAAACACATGCACAAAAGGAGATCTTCAATTGCTTGCTTCTAAACGTAAAAACAGTTAATGTGATAATCTAATTTAATAATTTAATTTAATTATAATCTAACTCCTCCTCACAGAACACATTAGCACACACTCCTACTGTAGATCAACATGCAAATATAATGTAGACATGGAGAGAGCTGATTGGCTGGGCGGGTAGAATGATGAGGCTTCTGGAACGTGGAGAAGCTTAGTGATTGGTTAAAGTGATCAGGGCTGTCACACCTAAAGGCCACACAGGTGCAGGAGGAGTTTATGAGAGGGGGGAGAGGAAAGGTGTTTGTGAAAGTGTTTAGTAGGTCTGAGAGGGGTGCTAGTGACCCAGACAAGGCACATGGGTAGAGAGCAGTGCCAACGCATGCCAGAGTCTCTTACCTCACAGGGTTACACATTTCAAACAAAAAAAGAGAGAAAAAAAGAAATATAAATAAAACAGAATGGGTGTAAAGTCTTGCTCTGAGCAAAAAAATACTGGCTATATGGAAAATATGAACATTGAATACAATGTACTGTTTAACTTAAAAGAAAACATGTACAAGTTGAAAAGTTGAAAGGGTTCTAGTGACAAGCAGCCTTGACAGGGAGAGACTATCTGTGTTTTTCTGTCTGAACACAGTACTCTGTTTAAATTGTCCAGATAAATGCAAGGAAGCAGGAGAAAGTGAAGTGTACATCTTTCCTCCATTAACCACTCATCACCCCGAGAGAGATATATTTAGCTAGCAGACAAAACATGTAAGTATTGCCCTTTAAGAGGCCCAGTATGGCTGCACCACATCGATCTGCAACCCCCCACTGGTCTCACGTCTCTATTGATATGAACTGGGAGGAAGCTGATGGTGGTTCTTTTAAAGGCTAGCGTATTCATCCTGGGGTTCTCCATCTCTCTCTTTTATCCTCTCCTTATTCTCCCTCTCGCACTCTTTATCAGTCCTTTCTTTAACACCTGACCTTTCTTTAACACCCGACCTTTCTTTAACACCTGACCTTCTCACTCCTCTCTCCTTCCACTCCTGCCTCCTTCCACTCCTGCCTCCTTCCACTCCTGCCTCCTTCCACTCCTGCCTCCTTCCACTCCTGCCTCCTTCCACTCCTGCCTCCTTCCACTCCTGCCTCCTTTCACTTATTTCCCTCACCTTTGTTTCCCTCCTCAAGTGTTTTGGTGAAATCAATAACCCAGCTGCATTATTCAGCAACAGCTGATGGAGGAGAATTCTAAATATTAATCTGGTGTTGGTGGCAATGTCATAGGAAACCTGGGGCTTTAGAAAACTAGAAAGAGAGAGAGACAGAGACACAGAGAAAGAGACAGAAAGAGAGAGAGACAGAGAGAGAGAGACAAAGACAGAGAGAGAGAGAGAGAGAGAGAGAGAGACAGAGAGAGAGAGAGAGAGAGAGAGAGAGAGAGAGAGAGAGAGAGAGAGAGAGAGAGAGAGAGAGAGAGACAAAGACACAGAGAGAGAGAGAGAGAGAGAGAGAGAGAGAGAGAGAGAGAAACACAGACATAGAGAGGCCAAGAGAGACACCTTGAAAGAAACAGTAATACAGTAGGAAGATGCATCTGACCTGAGAAGTTGCGTGTGGCCAGCATGGTGGTGAGGATAGCACCCTGAGGAAGAGAACAGGAACAGTGAGTTGAGGCTGATCAAGGCTTTAATAGTCATCTCTAATCCCTAACATGGTGTCAGACTTTAGGTGGAAAGGTAATGATTAGATTACTTAGTGGTCAGTGTCCACTCTATGACATACAGTACATGGGCTCGTACAACCTGGTGAAATCCTGTGAGAAACCTGGTGAAATCCTGTGAGAAACCTGGTGAAATCCTGTGAGAAACCTGGTGAAATCCTGTGAGAAACCTGGTGAAGTCCTGTGAGAAACCTGGTCAAATCCTGTGAGAAACCTGGTCAAATCCTGTGAGAAACCTGGTAAAACCTGGTGAAATCCTGTCAGAAACCTGTCAAAACCTGGTGAAATAATGTGAGAAACCAGGTAAAACCTGGTCAAATCCTGTCAGAAACCTGGGAAAACCTTGTGAAATCCTGTGAGAAACCTGGTAAACCTGGTCAAATCCTATGAGAAACCTGGTAAATTCCCGTGAGAAACCTAGTAAAACCTGGTGAAATCCTGTCAGAAACCTGTCAGGACCTGGTGAAATAATGTTAGAAACCTGGCAAAACCTGGTCAAATCCTGTGAGAAACCTGGTTAAACCAGGTAAAACCTGGTCAAATCCTGTGATAAACCTTTCCTCACCTTGAGTTTCCTCCTGGCGTTGAACTTCCTCAGGCACTCCACCGTCTCCTGTCTGTGCATCATGGACGCCACAGTGGACCGTTGCTGCAGAGAGGACACAGTGAGAGAGGGGGAGAATATCACGTGTCTGTAGGTGTTCTCATGGACTGTGTGTTTGAGTTTGTGGGTGTGCGTGTGCGTGTGCGTGTGTGTGATTGTGTGTGTGTGTGTGACACGTACGCAGATCCAGGGGTGTTTGAGTGAGTCTGTGGCGGTGACCCTCTTGGCAGGGTTGATGGTCAACATCTTGTTGATCAGGTCTTTGGCATCGGGGGTCACCGTGTCCCACTCAGGGGACGGAAACTGAAGGAGAGAACACAGGGAGAGGCCATGAGGCTGGTCATCCATCAGTCCATCCATCCACTCATCCATCCTCCCATCCCCCCTTCACTTTCTCTCCCCTCATCCAGCTTTGTTTGGAAATGTGTCATTGGAGAAACCAGGACCGATGAGAGAACTGGCAAAATAACTTCACAAGGTTGACAAAAAAACAGAGTCACTGAGGATAATGTGCATGTAGTCAGAGCTAAATTGGGCTTCAGCCATTGCATCGGGCTGTCCCTGCCTCACTCCTTCTCCTCCTCTCCCCTCCTCCTAAGACTCAATCTGTCTGGGACAGGCGTTGGCATTGGCAGGGGAGTATCTGTGGCTGCAAACAGTATGAGGGAACAGCCACAGATAGAAAGACACACAGCCTGTGTTCCAACAGCACGCTGGGAGGGGCAATGCTCAGCCAAGACACAGACAGACAGGATCTGATGTGTCACGTATGGCCTTGTGTCGCTGGGAAAACAAGTGGCTAACACATTTCCTTCTGGTGTAAGAGATACAAACGTCCTATTCCTGCCACTCAAACAGGAGATGAGCCTTGCCTGCTAAAGTTAAATGATTGTGATCACAGTCTTGGAAACAGTGATGGGAGATTTCTGTATTGATCTAAGAACAAGCCTGTCTTAAGCTCATGTCAAGAATGTGTGCCCTCACTAACTGTAAGTCGCTCTGGATAAGAGCGCGTGCTAAAATGACTAAAATGTAAAATGTAAATGTAGATATCTGCATTAAAGCAAGTGTCAAACACTGCTGTTGGGATATGTGTGTGTGTGTGTGTGAGCGTGAAAGGGTGTGTGTTGTTGCGGTACTCACGTCGTAGGCCCCAGCCTTGATCTGCTGGTACAGTCGGTGCTGGTCTTCGTCCCAGAAGGGAGGGTAGCCCACCAGAAGAATATAAAGGATCACACCTGGTCACACACAATCAGGGTGATGCCAATTATGAATAAACGTCATTTAAAAAAAATCGCAAGCAGTGTGATAATTATCATTATACTAAAAACTCAGCAAGAGGAGAAATTACAATCAAACTCAGCATGACCCAATTACCCAATAATAATAATAATAATAATAATAATAATATCTAATAATTATAATATCTAATAACAATAATAATATCTAATAATAATATCTGATGACCTTTACTGAGATATATCTATTGGCTCAAATATGCTAATGTTATATGGATGAAGAGGTCGGGAGAGGACAGGAAGTAACTCCCTACATACAGTAGACTCCACCCACTATAAGGGCTTTCATCATGTCACCATTGCCGTGGTGACAAACAAGCCAAACATTTCAGCACTGTGTTATTCACTGGCTGGTAAGTTACCGGGAGGAGCTGAAGGGCCCTTGATTGGTCAGTAAAGCACTCTAACCAGACTAACAAGTAATTGAGGGGATTTGATTATCTGCCCCGGTTTGCACCGGATGAAAATTGATTGCATTAGTTTTGGAACCAGGTGCCCCGTTTTGGCCGATTGCGAAGTCGGCTCAGAACAAAAGTGCCATAGGTTAAAGCACGTGGAATAATGAGAAGCAGACACTCTTATCCAGAGCGACTTACAGTTAGTGAGTGCATACATTATTTTTTATACTGCCCCCCCGTGGGAAACGAACCCACAACCCTGGCGTTGCAAACGCCATGCTCTACCAACTCAGCTACATCCCTGCCGGCCATTCCCTCCCCTACCCTGGGCGATGCTGGGCCAATTGTGCGCCGCCCCATGGGTCTCCCGGTCGCGGCCGGCTACGACAGAGCGTGGATTCGAACCAGGATCTCTAGTGGCACAGCTAGCACTGCGATGCAGTGCCTTAGACCACTGCGCCACTCAGGAGTGTTTTGACATGCAAAGGTGATTGCTTTTGATAAAAACGCTTCATCTGCCTTCCCAATGAAAACTAGTTTGAAAATTCAAACATATATTTTATGGGAAAATGATGCTAAATGTTTCTGAACGATGCAACACGACCGAGCGACGCAAATTACTTTTAGATTTGAGAAGGGCACTCCTCCCTCACCGCTTTTGCCCGTTCACGTCACGGGCCATAGACCTGTGCACCGCGGTTCAGCTTAATCGAACGCTGCCATTGTCACCTGGGACTCATGTGTGAATGAGTGTGTTCTAGACATGTAAAGCCCAGGTGGCCTGGCCCTTGATGAGTTATGTAACGAGCAGCTGCAGTGATTAATTCAAGGGGTGTGAACTGGAGGAACTCATCGTCTGTGTAAGAACCATGTTGGCTCTTCATAGTCGGTACTAGCCTTTCCTCAAAGTCAAAGAGACTGTTCTGTTGGGAAGTTCCTTACCACAGGCCCACATGTCCACAGGTTTCCCATAGGGGTCTTTCCTCAGAACCTCCGGGGACAAGTAGCCTGGGGTTCCCGCAAAACCTGGAACAGAGATGAGACATCATAAATGAACTACATAAATGAAAATAATGCCACATTAGCTGATTAGAGGTCAAATAAATCCAAAATTCAACATTTATGGGCCACGGTTAACAAGCTCCCAAAACTTCTCCTCTGGAACGGCCCTCTTGGGTGCGCAATGTGGCTCCCCGCCAAAGAAACACAACCCACTTATCTAAAAGAACTCCAAGTACCACCAGTGAAGTGGGTAGATGATTCTCAGGTGACAGCCAGCCCAGGGGATTAGGATAATTATTCCTCCATTCTGTGGGATTAGCAGGGAAATAACCCTGTTTATCCACCTTTTAAAACCTGCACTATAAACCCAGAGCACTGACACTCCTCAATGTTTCACACAAGAGACTTCATTTCAGTAGTGGTGGTGAAGCGTTGGCTTTGAAGACTAAGTAAACATCAAAGTACTCTAAAGCTTGTGTGGGTTTAGACATTGTTTATAATAAAACAGGGACCTATGATGAACAGTAAATGCTTAGTTACACCCTGGGGTTATGTAGTATATATTAAACAACATCAAATGCATGGAGATCAAATTAATGGAGACTTATTACTGTAAAAAAAAAAGATAATTGTCAACAAGGCCTTATTTCTTTATTTGTATCTATTGTTTAAAACAAGTCACCAAATGGACATCTAAGTTGGGGATATTTGAATAGATGTTTTGTGACTGACTGGTACTCACCGAACCATGCCTGCTGGTCTCCCTGCACCTCGATGGCCAGGCCAAAGTCTGCCAACTTCACAGCTGCTCCCTTCAGCTTACTGGCTAGGAGCAGATTCTCAGGCTTGGAGAGATGGAGACAGGGTTTCAACACTTCTCATACAGCAATATACATGAAAATTAAGTGTTGGAAACATACCCACTATATTATACAGGTATATTCATTGGAAATATCCCCACTGGGTTGTAGAACCTAGACGGTGGGTCATCTCACCATTGAAAAATAGTATGCTCCTCAATATATGACCAAATTCCATTAACCAAAGTATATTTAGGGACACTAACTCCTCAGTAATAACCCCATTGTGTCCCCTCCTGTGTCCCCGTGGGGCCATGCATGGTCACGGTCACCAAGGTCACTCTCTAGGAAAGCAGCTCTCTATGACTCAATGCTCTCACTCAACACACACTGGGGAACAAATTCCACACCCAGACCAGTGTTAAGTAACAGGGTGGACACTGATACGGACACAGTAACATGGTTGACACGGCGCTAGGAAAGGAGTGGACACAGCTTGATCTTTAGTGAGCCACAAGCGTGTGTAACAGGCCACATGCCGCTGGTCCTGGCGTCTAATTGGTCCGTCTGTCTCTATAGCCCAAGGGGCCGGGCTACAAGATCAGAGGAGGTCGACAGTGATTCATGTATAGCCAGCGTCGGAACAGGAAGGGGAGGGGCTTAGAGAAAAGGTTACCCTGGGTTCTGGGTTGATGAATAATGCACTTGCTGACATTTTGAAGGCAGCTTCGAGGAGACGTAATTAGTAGAAATGAATCAGGAAGGATATACTTGTAATATAATAACAAACAGGAGATGTGTTGGATGTCAAGTGGGAGCTGTTTCAGAGACCTTTTGGAGCGAAGCTGCTTTGCTTGTGTGGCAAAAACATTAGTTACACTACCTCAAGAACAGTATTCATATTGGTAAATTAAATCCACTTCTATGGCCTAGATATTGCATATGGAGTAGAAATACAAAAGGAATCAATTTCTCAATATCATATAGCAGAGGTAGGCAACCCTGTTCCTGGAGTGCCGCAGGTACTCCAGGGTTTGTCCCAACTAGGCACCACACCTGACCCACTGAGCTAACTGATCAGTTCAATGGTTGCCTAAATTCAACACCTCTGGTCTTCCCGGTTGGTTCAATCAAAAACATGAAGTGACTGCGGCCCTCCAGGACCAGGGTTGCCTGCCCCTGTCGTGTAGCATCGAGTCAAACAGGGCAAATGTATGGTCATTCACTGGTACAGTTAGTAGAGCATTCGTGAGTTGTGATTCGTGCAGATCAGAGGGCGATGGCAGAGCTCACATGCTACGGTTGGATGGGGGTGGAAAGTGCAGTCAACAGTGCCATGCAGTCATTGCAAACACCCCAACCATCCCACCCTCCATTTCCCCCCCCAAAAAAAGTATGTAACCTGTATGATGAGACTGGAAGGGGACAGGTAAAAATATATATATTTGCAGGCCTCATAACATCATCTTATAACATCACCCTATTGAGTCTTCTCTATAACACATTATCCCTAATGGGCTTTAAATAACGGGCTTCATAACCAAATAAGTAGTTTGGAAAACTCTATATGCCTAACAAGCCCCAAATAGGCTAATCAATACTTTGTAATCTAATCTAAAAGCACATATGAGAACTATAGTGCCTAACCAGTATAGCTTTCAGGACTGGGTAATGAACTGTGATGAGACTGTGGGCTTCCTTCCCTAAGTGCCTTGCTGTGTCTGTGTGTGGATCCCATCTATGTCTCTGTGATCAGGATATATGCCCGGTCCTCAGGGTTCCTGTGCAATGGGTCTAATTTGATTCAGTCTCTCAGCCATAGAGATGTATTTACTCCACGTTCATCTAGCCTGGTTGGCCTTACCAAATCTACCTGGACAAATACACTTGACTTTCTGTCAGTCACACACACACACACACACACACACACCTACCATTGTGCATACCTCTCAACTTCTATTCCTCTATCTCCCAGCTATCTGTCTCTCTATATCTCCGAGCTATCTGTGTCTCTATATCTCCTAGCTATCTGTCTCTCTATAGCTCCTAGCTATCTGTCTCTCTATAGCTCCTAGCTATCTGTCTCTATATCTCCTAGCTATCTGTCTCTCTATATCTCCTAGCTATCTGTCTCTCTATATCTCCTAGCTATCTGTCTCTCTATATCTCCCAGCTATCTGTCTCTCTATATCTCCTAGCTATCTGTCTCTCTATATCTCCTAGCTATCTGTCTCTCTATATCTCCCAGCTATATGTCTCTCTATATCTCCTAGCTATCTGTCTCTCTATATCTCCCAGCTATCTGTCTCTCTACATCTCCCAGCTATCTGTCTCTCTATATCTCCTAGCTATCTGTCTCTCTATATCTCCCAGCTATCTGTCTCTCTTTATCTCCAAGCTACCTGTCTCTCTATATCTCCTAGCTACCTGTCTCTCTATATCTCCTAGCTACCTGTCTCTCCACATCTCCCAGCTATCTGTCTCTCTATATCTCCCAGCTATCTGTCTCTCTATATCTCCCAGCTATCTGTCTCTCTATATCTCCCAGCTATCTGTCTCTCTATATCTCCTAGCTATCTGTCTCTCTATATCTCCCAGCTATCTGTCTCTCTATATCTCCCAGCTATCTGTCTCTCTATATCTCCTAGCTATCTGTCTCTCTATATCTCCCAGCCATCTGTCTCTCTTTATCTCCTAGCTATCTGTCTCTCTTTATCTCCTAGCCATCTGTCTCTTTATTTTGTCTTCAGGGATTTAAACCAGTGGCTTGGTATCTAAACCTAGAGGGAGGGGAGAGAGGACAGGGACAGCCCTGGTCTCTCATGCAGTCATCCAGACCAGCATCATCCAGAGTGGCTTGGCCTCCCGTGTGGACAGACACAGAGGAAGAGAGAGCAACAGCATCAGTGATTAGAGCAGCTGGGAGGAAGAGGAGGACAGAAGGGGAGGAGGAGAGAGGGGGAGGAGGAGTAGAGAGGAGGATGACGACAACAAGAGCGGGAGGACAAGAGGGAAGAGTTCAGTTAAGGGTGAAAGGAAAAAAAGAAGGACAGTGGAGTGAAAGAAAGAGGGATGAAAAAGGAGATGGACAGAAGAGGATAATGTAACGGAAAGGAAAGGTGGAGGAGGCAGAGCTGAACAGAGTGCCGTCAGCATCCAGTACAACAGAAGTCATTGATGCTTGAAGGAACAGCTTGAGAGGGATGTCTGGTCTGATGTACAGTGCCTTCGGAAAGTATTCACAGCCCTTTACTTATTCCCCATTTTGTTGTGAATTCAAAATGGATTCAATTGATAAAATATTTCTCACCCATCTACACACAATAACCCGTAATGACAATGTGAAAACATGTTTTGCAAATGTATTGAAAATAAGATACAGAAATATCTCATTTACATTAGTATTCACACCCCTGAGTCAATACATGTTAGAATTACCTTTGGCAGCGATTACTGCTGTGAGTCTTTCTGGGTAAGTCTTTAAGAGCTTTCCACACCTGGATTGTGCAACATTTGCACATTATTATTTTCAAAATTATTCAAGCTCTGTCAAATTGGTTGTTGATCATTGCTAGACAACCATTTTCAAGTCTTGCCATAGATTTTCAAGCAGATTTAAGTCAAAACTGTAACTCGGCCACATTCACCGTCTTCTTAAACAACTCCAGTGTAGATTTGGCCTTCTGTTTTAGGTTATTGTCCTGCTGAAAGGTAAATTAATTTCCCATTATCCTTAAAAACTCCCCATTCCTTAACGATTTCAACCATACCCATAACATGATGCAGCCACCACTATACTTGAAAATATGGAGAGTGGTACTCAGCAATGTGTTGGATTGTATTTGCCCCAAACATATAATATTTTATTAACAAAAAATATATATTATTGCTTTGCCAGATTATTTGCAGTATTACTTTAGTGCCTTGTTGCAGACAGGATGCATGTTTTGAAATATTTGTATTCTGTACAAGCTTCCTTTTTTCACTCTGTCAATTAGGTTAGCATTGAGGAGTAACTACAATGTTGTTGATCCATCCTCAATTTTCTCCTATCACCTCTAACTGTTTTAAAGTCACCATTGGCCTCATGGTGAAATCTCTGAGCGGTTTCCTTCCTCTCCGGCAACTGAGTTAAGAAAGGCACCTGCATCTTTGTAGTGACTGGGTGTATTGATACACCATCCAAAGTGTAATTAATAACTTCTCCATGCTCAAAGGGATATTCAATGTCTGGAAAATCTCCCTGGTCTTTGTGGTTGACTCTGTGTTTCAAATTTACTGCTCAACTGAGGGACCTTACAGATAATTGTATATGTGGGGTACAGAGATGAGGTAGTCATTCACAAATCATGTTAAACACTATTATTGCACATAATTAAGCACATTTTTACTCCTGATCTTATTTAGGCTTGCCATAACAAAGGGATTGACTACTTATTGACTCAAGACATTACAGCTTTTAATTTTTTATTAATTTGTAACATTTCCTAAAAACATTATTCCACTTTGACATTATGGGGTGTTGTGTGTAGGCCAGTGACCAAAGAAATCTAAGTTTAAATCATTTTAAATGCAGGCTATAACCAGTGGTGTAAAGTACTTAAGTAAAAATACTTTAAAGTACTACTTAAGTAGTTTTTTGGGGTATCTGTACTTCAATATTTATATTTTTGACAACTTTTTTGTTGTTTTACTCCACTACATTCCTAAAGAAAATAATGTACTTTTCACTCCATACACATCTCTGACACACAACAGTACTCGTTACATTTTGAATGCTTAGCAGGAAACGAAAATGGTCCAATTCACACAATTATCAAGAGAACATCCCTGGTCATCCCTACTGCCTCTGATCTGGCGGACTCACTAAACACAAATGCTTCGTTTGTAAATGATGTCTGAGTGTTGGAGTGTGCCGCTGGCTATCGGTAAATTAAAATGCCATCTGGTTTGCTTAACATAATGAATTTGAAATGATTTACACTTTTACTTTTGATACTTAAATATTTTTGAGCAATTACATTTACTTTTGATACTTAAGTATATTTAAAACCAAATACTTTTTTACTTTTACTCAAGTAGTATTTTACTGGGTGACTTTCACTTTTACTTGAGTCATTCTCTATTAAGGTATCTTTAATTTTACTCAAGTATGACAATTGGGTACTTTTTACACCACTGGCTGTAACATCAAAATGTGGAAAAAGTCAAGGGTTATGAATACTTTCTGAAGGCACTGTAGTCAGTCTGTGTATGGTCTGGTGGAGACAGTTACGAGGGTGGCAGTCTAGACTGTGTCCATCAATTACATGTAGGTTAGTTAGATACAATGGTACTGTCCAGTGCGGTTACAGTGTGTCTGTTGTCAAAATTACTGTATGCATGAGTGTGTGTGTGTGTCAATATGGGTCACCCCCACACCTACACACACACACACGTGTCACAGCAGTCCGAAGCCTTTCATCCGCCTCTTTCATGCTTGTTGTTTGTTTTGTTCATATTTGTTTGTCTTTGTCTATTCCACCGCTCCCCATGGTAACAGCCCGGCAGCAGCCAATCAGAGCCCTGCCTGAGGGGACCGAATGCAAACACGGGGTGATTATTTCAGGAGCTCCTGACTGCACCTGGATCATTTGATTTGCAAATTTGAGTTGTGGACGGGGGTGGGGGGATAGCAGAAGGGGTTTAACAATGGCAAGTCTCCAAATCCTACTACTTTCGCTCATCCTACGCTCCTACTTCTGTCACTTTTTTAACGAGGCCTGTTTTTATGCACCGTTTTCTAACTCGGAGGAATTGCAGGTCCCATTTCCGCCTCCGTACGGCCACTGTTCTGTGGACCAACTCAGTGCCTCATTGAAGGTGTGGGCGTAATAGGTCGACATGCCTTTCCAAAAGTTCCCACTAAGACATTGCCTTTCTGTAACGACCATTTCGTCAGCTTCACAGTAACTCCTAACAGGCAGAGCCATCACTAATGGAAAAGGGATCATCAGAGTCAGTAGAATATTTGACCCTGTAATTGGCTCTGTGGTTCTCTCGTCTCAACTGAACCAGACGTGTCGGAGACAGTCTATCAAAGTTCTTAAAGGCAAACGGATGAATCTGAAAGTCAGTCTGGACGAATGAAGTCTCTCTGGAACTAGAGGAGGAAGAAGAGGAGAGGAATGAGAGGAGGAAGAAGGAAGGAGAGGAGGAAGGGCTGTGTTTGTCTTCCCAGCGTCTCTACTCACCTTGAGGTCGCGGTGGACCACGCCCGTCTGGTGGCAGTGGAGCACGGCCTCGAGGATCTGCTGAATGCAATGACTGCATGCAAACACCAGGGGGCGTAGGTTATTGACGAGCTCACACTCACTGTCTGTGCCATGCGCTCTGCTTGAGACGGGGGGCAGCAGCGGTGGTGGTGGTGGTGGGGATGATGTTTGAGTGGTTCTTTACTACCCCCCCCCCCCCCAACTACCACCCCTTGACCACTAGTACCCCAGTATAGAGCAAATGTATTTACCCAATTGGATGTGATTGCCTTGAATATAAGGGAAAGGCAAGGTCGTAGAGATTCTAATAAGTGATTGAGGCTATAAGATTGGCGTGACATAATTTATACAAAAGTGTGTTCTGATTGCACCATTATGAACCAGGACATCTGTCTATGACATCATCACCCACCAACCCACATTCGCTGTACCCCCGGGTCTTAAAACAGAAGTGGTGTTGGCTCCCCGCCGGCTGTGAGCTCGACCCTTGGGAGGGCGAGGGGGGAGGTGGATGTATTGATACTATTTAAACTCCCCAACCCCTAAAACAAAGGGGCTTATCAAATCCCTCCAGGACCCAAGCTCACAGCAGGCGTTCAAGGCAGAGAGCCGAGGACCGGGAAAGAGATTCTACATGCACGTCGTGTATTTACAGAGGAGGGCAAGGTGAGCTGTGTCACCTCATCGCCCTGCCGCCCCAGCCCCCTGGTGGGCCACCTGACCCCAGCCACAAGTAGTGATTGGTGGACGGGTGGGGGTCAGGTGGCTGGTGGTTGGGTACGGACGGAAAGGAGGAGGAAAGCTGCTTGTGTGGGTAGGAGGTGAGGGGTGTTGGTGGTTGTTAATTTGTGGTGGAATGCGGGCGGGCAGGCGGGCGAGTGGGCCGGCATGGTGCCAGCATAGCCTCTGTGTTGTGTACTGACCTTCATGTCCCTGTGAACTATACCACTTTGGTGACAATGATTTACACTTTCTAGAATCTGCTGTATGCATTGGCTGTGGAGGAGAGAGACAAGGCCAGAAGGAGGAGAGAGACAAGGCCAGAAGGAGGAGAGAGACAAGGCCAGAAGGAGGACAGAACACACATCAGAGAACAGAAGAAACAAAACTGAAAACCAAAATGATAAACGGAAATAATATAAAAAGTAAAAATTCAAGAGAGATGTAGAGTAAAGTTCACATTTTGTTCTACCTCAACCTTTGGAAAGTGGTAAAGCCATTTCTTTCACAAGAATTCTAATAATTGACTTCCAATGCCAGAAATGATAAAATAACAATCTTTTAACAGTCTTACTTTAAAGGGATACTTGGGGATTTTGGCCGTTTTTATGTCTCTGCGTTCAGTTTGAAGGAAGTTGCTAACTAGCGCTAGTGCGATTGCTAACTGACGTTAGCGCAATGACTGGAAGTCTATGGGTATCTGCTAGCATAGGCTTCGCATTGGCTCGCGAAACTACCTCTAACTTCCTTCATAAAAATTGTATCCATGAGTTCATCTTAGGAAGTAGATAGAAGGCTTCCTTGCCAAAATCCCAGAATATCCCTTTAAATTGAACAGTACTTTTTGGAATGAGTAGAAACAGTCAGATTAGAATGAGACAATTTCAAAAACTCTCAGGTCATCGTTTGTTAATGAAGCATGCTATACAGGAAGAAATATAAGGAATAGATCTGCAGACTGCAGCCTCGTATGATAGCAGAGCAACAGAAAACAGAAGGAAAACAGAAGATTCTATTCATAAGATACATTAGACAGCACACACTTATATATAATACAGATACTATAAACACTACTACTAAACTACAGAAAGAGGGTGCATGCAGTAACACACTTATAGATTATTCATAGTTACTAACTACTGTAACTGCTCATTGTAGTGTGTGTGTGTGTGCGGACATGCGCCAAATGTTCCTGCACGTGTGTATGTATGTGTTATGTAGAAACAGTAAATGTATCACTGTCCTCATTAAATGATGGCATTTTAAAACTAACTTTAACTCTAGTGATGAAAAATCCTCAACCTACTGTACACACAATTACCTACAATGTGTGGTTTCAGGTCCACTGATGTGTGTTTGACTAGACCAGGAACATAGCTTCTGTGAAGAGAGTGTGTGAATCTGTGTGAGTCTGACCTGGCGTCTGCTTCGCTGTAGTACTCTCTGGCTACGATATCCTCAAACAGCTCTCCACCAGTCACCCTGGACGAGAGAGAGGGCAAAATGAGACGTGCTAACAGCTCCCCACCAGTCTCCCTGGAAGATGGGGCAAAATGAGACGTGCTAACAGCTCCCCACCAGTCTCCCTGGAAGATGGGGCAAAATGAGACGTGCTAACAGCTCCCCACCATTCACCCTGGAAGAGAGGGCAAAATGAGACGCGTTAATTCCAAGCTAGAAGTTCGGAACACAGCGGGAGACCCGGAGAACAGGGTTGCAATTAGCTATGCAAATCTGCCGTTCAGGCATCTTCAAGGAGGAGAGAGAAAGGATATTTGAGAGATAAAAATATGTCATGAATTAAACAAAACACGACAATTATGCTTGTCCTTTCTGATCATTAGAATAACAGAATAACACACTCCAATGGTGTTAGAATCTCAACATTTGTTGTTCACACTAGATTGGAATGCTGTGTACTACAGTGAGCTAAAATGTCCCATATTCCAAGTGTTATTTTAAGGAACTGGGCAACACAGGAGATGGGAATGTTTCATGGAACCACTCTTGGCATTGGAACGACACCAGACTGTTATACTTGGACTGTGTTCAGAATACATACATACATACACACACACACACACACACACACACACACACACACACACACACACACACACACACACACACACACACACACACACACACACACACACACACACACACACACACACACACACACACACACACACACACACACACACACACACACACACACACACACACACACACACACACACACACACACACACACACACACACACACACACACACACACACACACACACACACACACACACACACACACACACACACACACACACACACACACACACACACACACACACACACACACACACATACATACATACATACATACATACATACATACATACATACATACATACATACATACATACAGTTGAAGTCAGAAGTTTACATCACAAATTTCTTGTTAACAAACTATAGTTTTGGCAAGTCGGTTAGGGACATCTACTTTGTGCATGACACAAGTAAATTTTTCCAACAATTGTTTACAGACAAATGGGTCTTCCAAATGAACAATGACCCCAAGCATACTTCCAAATTTGTGGCAAAATGGCTTAAGGACAACAAAGTCAAGGTATTGGAGTGGCCATCACAAAGCCCTGACCTCAATCCTATAGACAATTTGTGGGCAGAACTGAAAAAGCGTGTGCGAGCAAGGAGGCCTACAAACCTGACTCAGTTACACCAGCTCTATCAGGAGGAATGGGCCAAAATTCACCCAACTTAGTGTGGGAAGCTTGTGGAAGGCTACCCGAAATGTTTGACCCAAGTTAAACAATTTAAAGGCAATCTTAACAAATACTAATAGAGTGTATGTAAACTTCTGATCCACTGGGAATGTGATGAAATAAATAAAAGCTGAAATAAATAATTCTCTACTATTATTCTGACATTTGACATTCTTAAAATAAAGTGTTGATCCTAATTGACCTAAGACAGGGAATTTTTACTAGGATTTAATTGTCAGGAAATGTGAAAAACTGAGTTTAAATGTTTTTGGCTAAGGTGTATGTAAACTTCCGACTTCAACTGTACATGACACACACACTCACACACACTTATTATTAGCCTACGCCATAATTTCATGCTAAAGGTTATAGGGAACTGAAGGAGGTCACAACAGTTAATCTCAAATATCTCTCAAAGTAAATTTGTTCAGACTTTCGCATCTCTATTTTTAATTCCCATCCATTTGATAAAGTCTCTCCAATTTGAATCCGACTTTAGTTTCTTTTTTTGCCTATGCCTAATTTTCTGCTCCTAAATGTAAACTACTGCTGCACAATACATGCTATTTTTCTCTATATGTAAGCACTATTGTTTTGCATGAAAGGTTTGTCAAAGTCATTGTCCCCAAAGCTCTATCCAAACAACCTTTCTCTGGCCTACTGTCACATCAGACACACCACAGGCATTGTCAAATGCATTCTCGCAATGCTTTCAATTTTCTCTCTCCATATAATGCAGTAGTAAGAAGTGGTCGTTCATTGAATGGAGGAACACATTAAAATATTAAAGGCAGGCAGGTGGATATAATAAAAGTATTCTATCCATGGTCAATGTGATTTAGCCTCATTACGGTCTTATTGTTTGTTGTCATTGGTTTTTTGGGGTAAAAATAGAGAAAAGCTTTCATCCCTTTAATTCACTCATCTCCGCAGATTTTTTTTTTTACCGACCATTAGTCAAATTAAATGCAGCATTTCAAATATATTGGAACCGATTCCCCTTACAGCTATCAAATTAAACACCGCCAAACTGCTACCAATACACGAGGGACTGGTAGAGAGAGAGCAAAAGAGAGAGGAAGTAACGGTCTTGGTAATGGTTTTCTTCTGAAGTGATATTGATCTGCGCGTCCAAAAATTTTGAAATATGGAGCTAATATGCGATGATGAGAGAGTATATAGAGAAACACAGGGGAGATCGAGAGAGAGAGCTGTAGTGAAGGAATATAGCCTATTTATTGCCTTACCTCCATAACTTGCTACATTTGCACACACTGTATATATATTTTCTGTTGTATTTTTGACTTTATGTTTTTTACCCCATATGTAACTCTGTGTTGTTTTTATTGCACTACTTTGCTTTATCTTGGCCAGGTCGCAGTTGTAAATGAGAACCTGTTCTCAACTGGCTTACCTGGTTAAATAAAGGTGAAAAAAAAAAAAAAAAAAAAAAAAAAAAAAGGAACACTAATCAAATCACTCAGGTCAAAAGGTTAGGGTTCAAACCAACTGATTTATAAGAGGCCAGGCAAACAGTACTCTAAATCAATACTGTAATGTGTCCCCTCTAGACCAGATTACCTCAGATGTCCAAACTCTGGGGCACTTAACTAGGGGCCTCTGGGGCAGTTCTAGGCTTTAACTAGGGGCCTCTGGGGCAGTTCTAGGTTTTAACTAGGGGCCTCTGGGGCAGTTCTAGGCTTTAACTAGGGGCCTCTGGGGCAGTTCTAGGCTTTAACTAGGGGCCTCTGGGGCAGTTCTAGGCTTTAACTAGGGGCCTCTGGGGCAGTTCTAGGCTTTAACTAGGGGCCTCTGGGGCAGTTCTAGGCTTTAACTAGGGGCCTCTGGGGCAGTTCTAGGCTTTAACTAGGGGCCTCTGGGGCAGTTCTAGGCTTTAACTAGGGGCCTCTGGGGCAGTTCTAGGCTTTAACTAGGGGCCTCTGGGGCAGTTCTAGGCTTTAACTAGGGGCCCCTGGGGCAGTTCTAGGCTTTAACTAGGGGCCTCTGGGGCAGTTCTAGGCTTTAACTAGGGGCCTCTGGGGCAGTTCTAGGTTTTAACTAGTTCTGAGAGATTTTCATTGTCAGGTCACATGTTCAGGAAAAACTCTGGTCCCTACTTATTAAACATAGGCTACTTCTATAGAAGACTGAGATTAAGGTTATGACACAGGGACTATCCAGCCTGAACATAGGCTAGCTCTATAGAGGACTGAGGGACAGGGACTGAGGGACAGGGACTATCCAACCTGAACATAGGCTACTTCTATAGAGGACTGAGGGACAGGGACTGAGGGACAGGGACTATCCAGCCTGAACATAGGCTAGCTCTATAGAGGACTGAGGGACAGGGACTGAGGGACAGGGACTATCCAGCCTGAACATAGGCTAGCTCTATAGAGGACTGAGGGACAGGGACTGAGGGACAGGGACTATCCAGCCTGAACATAGGCTAGCTCTATAGAGGACTGAGGGACAGGGACTGAGGGACAGGGACTATCCAGCCTGAACATAGGCTAGCTCTATAGAGGACTGAGGGACAGGGACTGAGGGACAGGGACTATCCAGCCTGAACATAGGCTAGCTCTATAGAGGACTGAGGGACAGGGACTGAGGGACAGGGACTATCCAGCCTGAACATAGGCTAGCTCTATAGAGGACTGAGGGACAGGGACTGAGGGACAGGGACTATCCAGCCTGAACATAGGCTACTTCTATAGAGGACTGAGGGACAGGGACTGAGGGACAGGGACTATCCAGCCTGAACATAGGCTAGCTCTATAGAGGACTGAGGGACAGGGACTATCCAGCCTGAACATAGGCTAGCTCTATAGAGGACTGAGGGACAGGGACTGAGGGACAGGGACTATCCAGCCTGAACATAGGCTAGCTCTATAGAGGACTGAGGGACAGGGACTGAGGGACAGGGACTATCCAGCCTGAACATAGGCTAGCTCTATAGAGGACTGAGGGACAGGGACTGAGGGACAGGGACTATCCAGCCTGAACATAGGCTAGCTCTATAGAGGACTGAGGGACAGGGACTGAGGGACAGGGACTATCCAGCCCACTTTGATACCTATTGTGCATAGCCTCCATTGGTGCATAGCCTCCATTTTAGAATGGGTACCACTAAGCTATATAGAATTGTTTTAAGAAGGTCATGAATTTTACGACCCCTTGAAGTATCAAATATCTATATTTAAAAAATTATTTGATTAAAATATATTTTTGGCCTTGCTATTAGCCCATACAAACGGATTGAATAACACATTAATTATATGGAACAACAGATTGTCCCCCAAAAAATCAAAAGGAAAATTGTTCTCAAGTTTCTGTCCTATATCTGAGAGATACAAGAAAGATCAGGAAACAATTTATATATTTTTTTGCATGTATTTAACCCCTTATTTTTGGCACTGAACAGTCTAAGCCAAGGGAGGGGTGTGTGTTTCTATATGGAATTGTTTTAAGAAGGTCATACCAAGGATCATTTTGCTCTTTGATTTTGAATTTTAAGACCACTTGAAGTATCAAAACAATATTTAAAAAAATATTTGATGAAAAATGTTATTTGGCCTTATTGCTATTAGCCCATACAAACGCATTGAATAACGAATTCACTACATGGAACAACAGATAGTCCCCCAACAAAAATCTAAAGGAAGTTTGTTCTGAAGTGTCTGTCCTATATCCGAGAGAGATAATTGTGCTATTTTCTGTGTTTTTTCACATTGTTTGCAACTTATTTTGTACATAATGTTGATGCTACCATCTCTTATGACTGAAAAGAGCTTCTGTATATCAGAACAGCGATTACTCACCTCGAACTGGACAAAGATTTTTTCTTTAATGAGTCTGATGCAAAGGATATAATGTTGCTCCCAGACAAGGCCCAAATCCCCATCATTCGCATGAAGAAAATACGGAAATACAGGGAGCGGAGATCAGGGTGCCTTGTGAGAATTCGTCAGCGAGTGAGTAAACCGCCTCTACCATCCGTTCTATTGCCCAACATGTAATCACTGGAGAATAAACTGGATGAGTTCCGTTCGAGCCCATCCTACCAACGGGACATTAAAAACACAGAGTCGTGGCTGAACGCCGACACGAATAATATACAGTTGGCTGGGATTTCCGTGCATCGGCAGAACAGAACAGCTACGTCCGGTAAGATGAGGGGTAGGGGTGTGTGTCTATTTGTCAATAACAGCTGGTGCACGATGTCTAATATTAAGGTAGTCTCAAGGTATTGCTCACCTGAGGTAGAGTATCTCATGATAAGCTGTAGACCACACTATCTACCAAGAGAGTTTTCATATATATATTTCGTAGCCGTCTATTCACCACCAGAAACCGATGCTGGCACTAAGACCGCACTCAACGAGCTGTATAAGGCTTCATCAATAAGTCCATCGACGACGTCGTCCCCACAGTGACCGTACGTACATATCCCAACCAGAAGCCATAGATTACAGGCAACATCCGCACCGAGCTAAAGGCTAGAGCTGCCGCTTTCAAGAAGCGGGACACTAATCCGGACGCTTATAAGAAATCCTGCTATGCCCTCAGACGAACAATCAAGCAGGCAAAGCGTCAATACAGCACTAAGATTGAAAATTCTACTACACCAGCTCTGACGCTCGTCGGATGTGGCAGGGCTTGCAAACTATTACGGACTACAAAGGGAAACCCAGCCACAAGCTGCCCAGTGACGCGAGCCTATCAGATGGGCTAAATGCCTTTTATGCTCACGGGGGGGTCAGTATGAAAATGTATGCACTCACTAACTAAGTCGCTCTGGATAAGAGCGTCTGCTAAATTACTAAAATTTCAAAATGTAAATGCTTGCGTCAAGGCAAGCAACACTGAAGCATGCATGAAAGCACCAGCTGTTCCGGACGACTGTGTGATCACGCTTTCCGCAGCCGATGTGAGCAAGCCCTTTAAACAGGTAAACATTCACAAGGCTGCGGGGCGGGACGGAATACCAGGACGTGTACTCAGAGCATGCACGGACCAACTGGCAAGTGACTTCACTGACATTTTCAACCACTCCCTGACCGAGTCTGTAATACCTACATGTTTCAAGCAGACCACCATAGTTCCTGTGCCCAAGAAAGTGAAGGTAACGTGCCTAAATGACTACCGTCCCATAGCACTCACATCAGTAGCCATGCAGTGCTTTGAAAGGCTGGTCACGGCTCACATCAACACCATCATCCCAGAAACCGTAGACCCACCTCCAATTCGCATACCGCCCCAACAGATGACGCAATCTCAATCGCACTCCACACTGCCCTTTCCCACCTGGACAAAAGGAAAACCTATATGAAAATGCTGTTTATTGATTAGAGCTCAGCGTTCAACACCATAGTGCCCACAAAGCTCATCACTAAGCTAAGGACCCTGGGACTAAACACCTTCCTCTGCAACTGGATCCTGGATTTCCTGATGGGCTACCCCCAGGTGGTAAGGGTAGGCAACAACACATCTGCCACGCTGATCCTCAACACGGGGGTCCCTCAGGGGTGCATGCTTAGTCCCCTCCTGTACTCCCTGTTCACCCACGACTTCGTGGCCAAGCACGACATCCAACATCATCATTACATTTGCTGACGACACATCGGTGGTAGGCCTGATCACCGACAACGATGAGACAGCCTATAGGGAGGAGGTCAGAGACCTGGCAGTGTGGTGCAAGGACAACAACCTCTTCCTCAACGTGAGCAAGACAAAGGAGATGATCATGGACTACAGGAAAAGGAGAACCGAACACGCACCCATTCACATCGACAGGGCTGTAGTTGAGCGGGTCAAGAGCTTCAAGTTCCTTGGTGTCCACATCACCAATAAACTATCATGGTCCAAACACACCAAGAAAGTTGTGAAGAGGGCACGACAATGCCTTTTTCCCCTCAGGAGACTGAAAAGATTTGGCATGGGTTCCCAGATCCTCATAAAGTTACACAGCTGCACCATCGAGAGCATCCTGACTGGTTGCATCACCGCCTGGTATGGCAACTGCTCGGCATTCGACCGTAAGGCTATAAAGAGTAGTGCGTACAGCCCAAGCATCCTGCCATCCAAGACTTAAATACTAGGCAGTGTCAGAGGAAGGCCCAAAAAAATTGTCAAATACTCCAGTCACCCAAGTCATAGACTGTTCTCTCTGCTACCGCACAGAAAGTGGTACCGGAGCGCCAAGTCTAGTTCCAATAGACTCCTTAACAGCTTCTACCCCCAAGCCATAAGACTGCTGAACAACTAATCAAATGGTCACCCGGACTATTTACAGTGACACCTCCCCCCCTTTGTTTTTACACTGCTGCTACTTGCTGTTTATTATCTATGCATAGTCACTTTACCCCTACCTACATGTACAAATTACCTTGACTAACCTGTACCCCCGTACATTGACTCTGTACCGGTACCCCCTGTATATAGCCTCATTATTGTTATTTTATTGTGTTACTTATTTTTTATATATTTTTTAAAACTTTAGTTCATTTAGTAATTATTTTCTTAACTCTATTTCTTGAACTGCATTGTTGGTTAAGGGCTTGTAAGTAAGCATTTCATGGTAAGGTCTACACCTGTTGTATTTGGCGCATGTGACAAATACAATTTGGTTTGATTTATTTTTGTCACTAAACAGTCTCCATACAGTATACTTCCATGCATTCCAAAACAACATGCGTTTGTGAGAGTCTCACCTTTACACAGAGGGGACTTATTAGTATGTACCCCAAACTCTACATACAGAAGATGACAGATCGGCTGTACCGACTTCAGACAAATCCCAAGACGAGGGTCGAAGAGCAAAACGGAGAGAAGAAGAAGATGTCTCACCTTTTACCTTTCACCACAGATACGGCGGTGTTACGTAGGCGGATGCGGTGGATTGAGACGCATTCCAATGCAAAAAAAGATTTCTCTAGCTTAAACTGACAGAGTTTTATGGGGATGTTTTTATTACGCTAATTAGATTTCCGTGGGGGCGCATAAACAGTTCAAGACCTTAGGGGGTTAAAATAAGGACACTTCCCCCCCCGGTGTAGGGCAATTGCCCCCCAGTGTAGGGCAGGCACATAAACTGCCTGGAGGGCTTCCCTCAGGATAGCGCGCATCTGTGTGTGTGTGTGTACATGTTTAGTGCGACTTCATTTCTTTTGAGGCCACCTTCATTAGGCCCTTATCTATGGATTTCACATGACTGAGCAGGGGCGCAGCCATGGGTGGGCCTGGGAGGACATAGACCTACCCACTTGGGAGCCAGGCACACCCACTGGGGAGCCATGCCCAGCCAATCAGAATGAGTTTTTCCCTACAAAAGGGCTTATTACATGCAGAAATACTCCTCAGTTTCATCAGCTATCCGGGTGGCTGGTCTCAGACATCCGGATGTGGATGTCCTGGGCTGGCGTGGTTACACGTGGTCTGCGGTTGTGAGGCCGGTTGGACGTACTGCCAAATTCTCTAAAACAACGTTGGAGGCGGCTTATGCTAGAGAAAATGTACATTCAATTCTCTAGCAAGAGCTCTGGTGGACATTCCTGCAGTTAGCATGTCAATTGAACACTCCCTCAAAACTTGAGACATCTGTGGCATTATGATAAAACTGCACATTTTTAAGTGGCCTTTTATTGTCCCCAGCACAAGGTGCACCTGTGTAATGATCATGCGGTTTAATCAGCTTCTTGATATGCCAGACCTGTCAGGTGGATGGATTACATTACATTGGCAAAGGAAAATTTGAGAGAAATAAGCTTTTTGTGCTTATGGAACATTTCTGGGATCATTTATTTCAGCTCATGAAACATGGGACCAACACTTTACATGTTGCGTTTATGTGTGATGTATCCTTCCTTTCCTTTGGTTATGTAAATTCCCCAGAAGGGAGCAGTGAAGTGACAAGACAACAGAGAAAAGAAAGAGCGAGTTGCTGAAGGGAAGATGGTAAAAGGTGAACAGATGCTGAAGGGAAGATGGTAAAAGGTGAACAGATGTTAGGAGAGGTCATCTACGGATCTGTGTTAGTTATTCCCAAGCCTGGAGAGCTTCTGGAGAGACACACACATGGTGGAAATATAAACAGTATTCAGGTTTATCTAACAATGACTACATTTACAGTGTGCATACAACCAAGGAACATGGTGTAGCAAAGAGCTGAATACACAGTACTCATACAGTACAGCATATACAGTGAGGGAAAAAAGTACTTGATCCCCTGCTGATTTTGTACGCTTGCCCACTGACAAAGAAATGATCAGTCTATAATTTTAATGGTAGGTTTATTTTAACTGTGAAAGACAGAATAACAACAAAAAAATCCAGAAAAACACATGTCAAAAATGTTATAAATTGATTTGCATTTTAATGAGGGAAATAAGTATTTGACCCCTCTGCAAAACGTGACTTATTACTTGGTGGCAAAACCCTTGTTGGCAATCACAGAGGTCAGACGTTTCTTGTAGTTGGCCACCAGGTTTGCACACATCTAAGGAGGGATTTTGTCCCACTCCTCTTTGCAGATCTTCTCCAAGTCATTAAGGTTTCGAGGCTGACGTTTGGCAACTCGAACCTTCAGCTCCCGCCACAGATTTTCTATGGGATTAAGGTCTGGAGACTGGCTAGGCCACTCCAGGACCTTAATGTGCTTCTTCTTGAGCCACTCCTTTGTTGCCTTGGCCGTGTGTTTTGGGTCATTGTCATGCTGGAATACCCATCCACGACCCATTTTCAATGCCCTGGCTGAGGAAAGGAGGTTCTCTCCCAGGATTTGACGGTACATGGCCCCGTCCATCGTCCCTTTGATGCGGTGAAGTTGTCCTGTCCCCTTAGCAGAAAAACACCCCCAAAGCATATTGTTTCCAACTCCATGTTTGATGGTGGGGATGGTGTTCTTGGGGTCATAGGCAGCATTCCTCCTCCTCCAAACACGGCGAATTGAGTTGATGCCAAAGAGCTCAATTTTGGTCTCATCTGACCACAACACTTTCACCCAGTTCTCCTCTGAATCATTCAGATGTTCATTGGCAAACTTCAGACGGGCCTGTATATGTGCTTTCTTGAGCAGGGGGACCTTGCGGGCACTGCAGGATTTCAGTCCTTCACGGCGTAGTGTGTTACCAATTGTTTTCTTGGTGACTATGGTCCCAGCTGCCTTGAGATCATTGACAAGATCATCCCGTGTTGTTCTGGGCTGATTCCTCACCATTCTCATGATCATTGGAACTCCACGAGGTGAGATCTTGCATGGAGCCCTAGGCCGAGGGAGATTGACAGTTATTTTGTGTTTCTTCCATTTGAGAATAATCGCACCAACTGTTGTCACCTTCTCACCAAGCTGCTTGGCGATGGTCTTGTAGCCCATTCCAGCTTTGTGTAGGTCTACAATCTTGTCCCTGACATCCTTGGAGAGCTCTTTGGTCTTGGCCATGGTGGAGAGTTTGGAATCTGATTGATTGATTGCTTGCTTCTGTGGAAAGGTGTCTTTTATACAGGTAACAAACTGAGATTAGGAGCACTCCCTTTAAGAGTGTGCTCCTAATCTCAGCTCGTTACCTCTATAAAAGACACCTGGGAGCCAGAAATCTTTCTGATTGAGAGGGGGTCAAATACTTATTTCCCTCATTAAAATGCAAATTAATTTCTAACATTTTTTACATGCGTTTTTCTTGATTTTTTTGTTGTTATTCTGTCTCTCACTGTTCAAATAAACCTACAATTAAAATTATAGACTGATCATTTCTTTGTCAGTGGGCAAACGTACAAAATCAGCAGGGGATCAAATACTTTTTTCCCTCACTGTATGTTCATAAATAAACATCACTGACTCCTGTGTAGTGTCATATAATATAAATTCATACAAACAAAACCATTGAATAAGACAATTCTGTGAAAAAGCAGTGATGGAGAGAGTGTGTTTGGGGAGGAGAGCAGGGGGAGTGAGGACATGAGACAGATGGAGGAGGAGGACATCAGGGGAACATGCCCGCTGCTAATCTCCCATGATGCCCCACTGACAGGAGGACAACACCGTCCTGTGATTGGCTCTGGTGGAAATGCTCACCAGCTTTGTTTACCTTACCTGAGCTGAGCTCATGACCTGTGTGTGTGTGTGTGTGTGTGTGTGTGTATTTGAAGAGCCACACTATGTGTCTCTACAGTGATCAGATTCATCCTCTTAATCTCTTCTAAATGTGGGTTAGAATGATTAACCCAATTAACCTATTAACTTTTTATGATGGTGGGTTATACACCACTGGTTGGATGGTTGGGGTCGATGGTGGGTTATACACCACTGGTTGGATGGTTGGGGTCGATGGTGGGTTATACACCACTGGTTGGACGGTTGGGGTCGGAGGTGGGTTATATAGAAAGACACATTGTACTTACAAGTCAAAGACCAGGTAGTGGAATCCCTCCTCTGATATGCTGTCATGGAGCCTCACTGTGGGAGAGAGAGCGAGAGAGGGGAAGTGAGAGAAAGAGAGAGAGAGATATGGGAAGTGAGAGAGAGAGAGAGCGAGAGGGAAAGTGAGAGAGAGAGAGAAAATAAAAGTCTGATTAGAAATGATGCCCTTCAGACGAAACCATTTAGTCATCCAGTCTGTGTGTGTAGTCCGCTGCTTGGCTGTGTGCCTGCGTGACTGTGTGTGTGTGTGTGTAGTGTGTGTGCCTGCGTGACTGTGTGTTTGTGCCCGGCAGGCAGGCAAAGAAAAAAGTCAGTGAGGAAGAGAAACTCATCCATTACACAAATGACCCTGATTTAAACGTCCTCACTCCTGCCTGACTCAATTCAATTGAATCCATAATAAACCTCGGAGGCCATACAAACTCCCCATTCATCTTACTGAGACACAGAACACAATACAGCAGCTTTTACATCAATGGAAATACACATCCCAAACTTCTTCAATGGATATTTCCTTTTATGTGTCAGGAGACGTCTTGTTGATGTATTGTACGATATCATCCCGTTCCCAACACCTCAATCAATTCTAAATGCTTAACCACATAAATATCACGTCCTATAGTGTACAGAACGTTTCTATACGACTGTGACACATAATACAGGACGTATAAATACATGTTTCCTGTTGAAATGTGAACCTGCAGAGAGCTCAGTGAACTGTATTTGGAGCAGTCTGCCTTGATACATGTCATTCTATAACCACGATGTCCTACAGCATCTTAATGCCAAATCCTGGTAAGAGCTATGCAGGCAACAACCACCATCAGGCATTACTGTGTTTCAATTGGTCAGCAGGACAGGTCCAATGGTCAACCGGCCCAGACAAATCTTTGTTCTATTCTTAGGCTTTTGGGTCTCTGAACATGTGTCACACACCCAGCTATTTGGGCCTGATCCTCTGCACAGATGAACATAACCATTGGAGAGGGACGACCATCAGGAGACCTTGCCATGGTTGATATGTTAGGTTCATATGGTACAACCAATTAGCCAGCCATCAGTGTAATTAACACACAAGAGGAAAACCACTTCCCTGGGTGATATTATACAGATGGATGGCAGTAACTGACCTTCAGAATGGAGGAAGGGAGAGAGAGAGATGGGGGAGAGAGACGGGAAAAGGGTAAGGTAAAGAGGTCAGGGAAAAATAAAATAGCCCTATGAGGATACATTATGAAACCTGACAGATTATTTAGATACGTAGCATTATAACTCAATAGACAGGACAGTAATCCATCATGCTAGGCATTCCTGTTACCCTGCATTCCTGTTACCCTGGTCCTCTGTAGCTCAGCTGGTAGAGCACGGCGCTTGTAAAGCCAAGGTAGTGGGTTCGATCCCCGGGACCACCCATACACAAAATGTATGCACGCATGACTGTAAATCGCTTTGGATAAAAGCGTCTGCTAAATGGCATATTATTATTATTCCTGTTATCCTGCATTCCTGTTAGATCTGACATGTAATCTTGATGGTTGTACAGTCGTCTCAAATAAAACTGAAGGACCTCTGTGTTACTCTGGACCCTGATATCTCTTTTGATGAACATATCAAGAATATTTCAAGGCTTGAAAGTTTTTGTCCAAAATGTATGCTGAAAAGATCATCCATGCTTTTGTCACTTCTAGATTAGACTAATGCAATGCTCTACTCTCCGGCTAGCTGGATAACGCACTAAATAAACTTTAGTTAGTGCTAAACACGGCTGCTAGAATCTTGACTAGAACCCCAAAAATATATAATATTACTCCAGTGAAAGCCTCTAGCTTTCTGTTAAGGCTAGGGCTGATTTCAAGGTTTTACTGCTAACCTACAAAGCATTACATGGACCTGCTCCTACCTCTCTCTCAGATTTGGTCCTTCTGTACATACCTACACCTACGGTCACAAGACGCAGGCCTCTTTATTGTTCCTATAATTTCTAAGTAAACAGCTGGAGGCAGGGCTTTCTCCTATAGAGCTACATTTTGATGGAATGGTCTGCCTGTCCATGTGAGAGACGCAGACTCGGTCATGACCTTTAAGTCTTTACTGAAGACTCATCTCTTCAGTAGGTGCTATGATTGAGTGTAGCCTTGCCCAGTGACGAACCGCCCTTGCTGTCTCTGCCTGGCCGGCTCCCCTCTCTCCAGTGGGATTCTCTGCCTCTGACCCTATTACGGGGACTAAGTCACTGGCTTACTAGTGCTCTTCCATGCCGTCCCTAAGAGGGGTGCGTCATGTCGTGCCAGGCTTTTTTCGCTATACACGACTTGAGTGGTTTGAGTCACTGACGTGATCTTCCTGTCCGGTCTTGCGTCCCCTCGGGCTTGTGCGCTGGAGGAGATCTTCGTGGGCTATATTCAGCCTTGTCTCAGGGTAGCAAGTTGGTGGTCTGTTGATATCCCTCTAGTGGTGTGGGGGCTGTGCTTTGGCAAAGTGGGTGGGTTATATATCCTGCCTGGTTGGCCCTGTCCGGACAGGGCCACAGTGTCCCCCAACTCCCCCTGTCTCAGTCTCCAGTATCTATGCTGCAATAGTCTATGTGCCTGGGGGCTAGGGTCAGTCTGTCCTATCTGGTGTATTTCTCCTGTCTTATCTGGTGTCCTGTAATAATAATAGCTCCAGGACTGAGGTATAGACACATGGCCACCCAAACCACACTCTTCCTCCAATGGTCTCTCACGTTTTATCGCCAAGTCTTCTCATCGACAACAGACAAACATAATAACCCCCTATCATCGTCTCGTTCTTCCGCCCCCTCATCCTTCTCTTCTCGGCAAAGAACAAACAGTGGGAGTGATGGAAGAGAGAAACCACCCAGTGTGGTCTTAATTACAGTGGCTTGGCCTCCGTGGGTCCCTTGGCAGCACGCAAGGGACTGGGGGAACGTGGGCGAGTTCTGGTATTTAACAGACATTCAAGAGACGACAACGCTTATTTACCCAGGATCCACTTCAAAATAGCTTTGGGCGTATCAAGGTTGTTTGCCTTCAAAACGGGGATAGTCTACAGGGAAGTGTTTAGAGTGTGTGGAGGATTCATCCGGGTGACTTCCCTGAGGCGTGAGACATCTTGGGGACGGACACATTGCTTTTGTGACATGCAAAAGGCTGCTCCTTTCTAACTCTTTTTCTTAGCCATGGATGATGGTAACAGTTTCCCTGGCACAGTGAGCTGGCCAGGACTGAGACAGACGGTCTGTCTGTGTGTGTGTGGGCGCGCGTATTATGACATAACAGTGTGATTGTCTTACTGCTGCCAGTGAAGGGCCAGCTGGCACATTCACCAGAAAGCGGAGAGGGAAGAGGTTAAAGGTGAAGGAGAGGGAAGAGGTTAAAGGTGAAGGAGAGAGAAGAGGTTAAAAAGGTCAGGGTCAGGGAAGTGGAGGACACGAGAAAGTGAGGAACTGAAGGTGGTACACTGATTCACAGATGTTAGACTTCACAGAAATATGCCTTCTACGGCATTTGACTTACCGATATTAGGGTGCTTGAGCAGACGACAAATCCTGGCCTCTCTCTCCAGCTTCTGGTGATCTATAGGAGAGACACAAAACAGTAACCATCAGTCTGAGGCACACACACACACCTTAACCCCTAGGGCTGTGGCATTCCCTCACCTTGTAGTTAGGGAGTTAGTGTTATCTTCTCTTGGGTTGTAAGACAAGCCTGATCCTGTTCTACTCTGGTTTTCCCATAACTGTGACCGTGCTAACTGTGACCACGCTAACTGTGACCACGCTAAAAGGTATTCCATGTTGTTTCCATGTTCCATTCCCAGACGCCAACGTACCGTTAATGTTACGCAATGCCAAAAGTAAAAGCTGGTTCATAATCTGTAAATCCAGTATGGTCAGATTACAGTCTAGTTTCCTGATACCTACAGTACTACAGTACATCACATCACTTTCACCTCACTGCTGAATGAGATGAAGATGAATGTCATCATAACTTCACAATCCAACATGATCCTTTAGGAACTAGATAAATGGTCAGTGAATGGAACTGAATGAACTGATTGGAACAGTAGTCTTATGTACTCTCTGAGCATTACACACAAACACAATGGACGGATATCGTTGCTCTGTATTCACCTTTACCCTTGTTCCTTTGTTTTCGTGTTTTGATCATTTATCAGGTGTCTAAGAATGGAGATACTGGTGCCAGTGAACCTGGCGCTCCACTGTGAAATCTTGTTCCCCCACTTCTGGGAAGAGTAATGTTAGCATACACATCTGGTGAGCTCATCTAGACAGAGTATTTACACACTGTTTATATTCATCATGTCTCATCATGCTGCCAACAGGATATCAGATCACTGCAACACAGGACTTTTCAACGACCACTTTGTAATAATAGCACTTACATGTGTGAATTAAATGGGACGTGAGTTAATTGACATGTCACGATCAAGAGCTATTCAGTTCAACACGATACTGGTGTCCAACGGAGTCCAATCAACTGGTTCCCCAGCTGTTACCCCAGGGAACAATCTCATTTATTAAAGAGCACGTATTTGAAAACCACTTAGAAAACATTGAACTTCATCAAGGTTATTCACTACTGCAACGCCACAGCGAAGCAGGACTCCAATTCCTCCAGGTGTTGCTTTCATCTTTCAAGTGGCCAACCGCTGCGACCAGTGAATTATTTAGCATTAATAAATTCAGCCGACAGAACCAGGAAATTAACCAAATTTAAAGTTTAACACGGCGTGTCCTTCACAGATAACTCAAGAGGTCTGACAAAAGTTGAGAAGGAAAATATCCACCTGGTAGCTCTGAAACCAAGACGAGAGCTCATTTTGAATTCAACTGAAGATAGATGCGCCAAAGCACCCCAGCTTGAATAATTAATGACGGACGTGTTGCCCGCAAGAATGCTGGATTATTAATGTTTGATAAACAATCTGGCATAACGACTAAAGGTTACCTGGGGGATGCTGTGTGAGTGAGTCAGAGGTAGACTGCAGAGCGTTTGGGACTAAAGGTTACCTGAGGGATGCTGTGTGAGTGAGTCAGAGGTAGACTGCAGAGCGTTTGGGACTAAAGGTTACCTGAGGGATGCTGTGTGAGTGAGTCAGAGGTAGACTGCAGAGCGTTTGGGACTAAAGGTTACCCGAGGGACGCTGTGTGAGTGAGTCAGAGGTAGACTGCAGAGCGTTTGGGACTAAAGGTTACCTGGGGGACGCTGTGTGAGTGAGTCAGAGGTAGACTGCAGAGCGTTTGGGACTAAAGGTTACCTGGGGGATGCTGTGTGAGTGAGTCAGAGGTAGACTGCAGAGCGTTTGGGACTAAAGGTTACCTGAGGGATGCTGTGTGAGTGAGTCAGACTGCAGAGCGTTTGGGACTAAAGGTTACCTGAGGGATGCTGTGTGAGTGAGTCAGACTGCAGAGCGTTTGGGACTAAAGGTTACCTGACGGATGCTGTGTGAGTGAGTCAGAGGTAGACTGCAGAGCGTTTGGGACTAAAGGTTACCTGACGGATGCTGTGTGAGTGAGTCAGAGATAGATTGCAGAGCGTTTGGGACTAAAGGTTACTTGAGCGATGCTGTGTGAGTGAGTCAGACTGCAGAGCGTTTGGGACTAAAGGTTACCTGGGGGACGCTGTGTGAGTGAGTCAGAGGTAGACTGCAGAGCGTTTGGGACTAAAGGTTACCTGGGGGACGCTGTGTGAGTGAGTCAGAGGTAGACTGCAGAGCGTTTGGGACTAAAGGTTAGGAAAGCGCAGGGGGTTCTGAATAAATCAAATGTCAGGGTACGGGGCCTGAATGTTTACGTTACATGTAGGCAGGGTTGGGGTCAATTCTATGTAAATTCCAGTCAATTCAGAAAGTAAACCAAATTACAATTCAAAACTGTCCTCATTGAAAAGCATTGAAGAGAACTGAAAATTGAATTTCAGTGTACTTCCTGAATTGACTGGAATTAAAATAGAATTGACTCCAACCCTGTAGGTAGGCCACTGTCAAATCAAATCACATTTCATTTATTTGTCACATGCGCCGAATACAACAGGTGTAGACCTTACCGTGAAATGCTTACTTACAAGCCCTTAACCAACAATGCAGTTCAAGAAATAGAGTTAAGAAAATATATACTAAATAAACTAAAGTATAAAATAAAAAGTAACAATAAAATAACAATGCTATATAAAGGGGGTACCGGTACCGAGTCAATGTGCGGGGGTACAGGTTAGTCGAGGTAATTTGTACATGTAGGTAGGGGTACAGTGACTATGCATAGATAATAAACAGCGAGTAGCACCAGTGTAAAAACAACATGTGCAGAGTTGAAGATGCCCTTTCTTGCTGTGACATTTGAAATGTAAAGTAAAGTGAATAAAGAAAGTGGTTCAGGTTAGATACATGTGTTGTGTTGTGTTCGGTGTATCCATGGGGAATTCCATAGGCAATTCTATAGGGGGTGCACTCTCATCTTTCACCTGTAGAGTGCACTCAATGGTTCAGAACAGGTGGACAGGTATTAGGAGAGTGTGTGCCTGGGTCAATGACCAAATCCTCATCAATCCTCTTGGTTAATGCCAGATCAATGCTACAGATATGTCAATGTGTCTATGTGTGCCTGGGTCTCATCTGAGCCATAATGGACAATGCCTGATCCATTGTGGGATTTTTCTGCAGACCACATGCTATTTTTAGGACCTATGATGCATTTGTGCATCTCTAATCCACCGTCAAACGTGAACTTCACCGGGCCTGGAAGCTTTCCCATCCAATCTGACTATAAAACACCATAATCCCATACACACCAATCGGATGCCTTTTCATAGCATCCACATATCCATTTCTCCAATCAGGTTTGCTTTTACAGGCCTGTAATCTGTGCTCCTCCAATCAGATGTGCTATTCCATGGTTGTAATCCCTGCTACTTGAGCCAGATGTGATGCAGGGTAGCCTCGCTAATGATTTCTCCAATCACGTCTTGTTTTACAAAAGTCTAATCCCAATCGCACCAATCAGATCTGCTTTTACAGGGCGGTAATCCCGATATCCGGGCGGATTTTGGCATGCTCCCATTATCTCCCGTCGCCACCTTTCTCATCCCCAGGTGGCATGCTCCTAATCTGTGACATAAAAAGAATTTAGAGTGTGAGTGCTGCATTAGGGCAACCTCAACCATCATCCCAGTCTTCTTCTTCTTCTTCTTCTTCTTCTGACCCCATTCTGTTCCATACACCTTTAGTGAGTATCTCTAGTGTGAGGATAATGGAATTCACTGTGTTATGGTAGTCCATTTACATTTACGACATGGGGATTCCAATTGACCTACACAGAGAGACCATGTAAACGTCAATGTTTTTTCCACAAACATATGACAATAACATGATTTACAAGATCACAAACTTGAAACCCCTATGTAGTTCATCAATCCGACTGCCATAAATGATCATGTCAATCAGATGATCCAATTGGTCTGCAGCGTCATAAAACGTGACACACAAAGAGCCGGACTCCTCATCTTTCTCTCATTAACAGCTCCAGGTGGAGGGATTTTAAACATTAGCAACACAACTAAAACAGTGTGGTGTGATTCACTCCGGAGCTGACCTATTTAACGTCAGTCAGCCCCAGATGAGCGGAGAGCGAGACAGACAGAGAGAGAGAGAGAGAATGCTGTCAGGCCTAAGAAACAGGGGCAGGCAGCAGCTATTTTCACTACAATCAACCCCCTCCTCTGTCACTGACATGATGGAAATCTAGCACATCTGGTCCCGCTGCCGCCCTCAGGTCCAGTCGATTCTCAGTCCCCAAAGCCTTGAAAAGGCCAATTTATCGGTGTCTTGACCTGTCAGTATCATTAAAAGAGCATTCCCCTCATGCCATTCCTTCCCTACCTGTTGCTGCAGAGCTAGGCTGAAGGTTTGTGTTTGCGATAGTGGAAGGAAGCACAATGGTGACGAGCTGGGTACAGCATCTTCTTAAAAGTTTCAGGAGAAAATGAATGGGACCAGGATTCACCCACCCCACTTCCTCTCCTCCTCTTTCCCTCGTTCCTCTCCTTCTTCCGGCTTTGGCAGCACAGCCAGACTGATTTAAATAGGGAGCCAATTATTTAATGAGACAGGCAGCGAGAAGAATAAAACATAAAAAATAAAAACAGCTCATCATGAAACGCGAGAGATGAAGCTTTAAAAAAAAAAAAAAAAAAAGAGTGAACGAGTGCAAGTCAACCTGAATGTATCAGAGAATCCTGGGTAGTCCCTCATTAGAAGACCGCTTCAAAAGCAGACTGGTCCATTAAAATAAAATGGCCCACTGTTTATCGCAAGAAGACGTTGTCTTTACAGCACTTTGTAAGAGAAACCGATGCCATAACTCATTTTTTTTCCCAATCTGGGAGGTAAACTCAAAGTATTCAATAATTTCGCTGTGTATTTCAGATGGAATCAAGGCATTACAATGTGCCAAAGGCCACCAAAATAGAGCAAAAATGCTTAACCCGGGGGTGCAAACCCCCTTGGACCCGCCCGGCCCTGGTGATCCTGGCGGTCTACTTTTTCTACACAGCCACACGAAGTCGGGCATTTCCCCCTAAAGCCCACAGGCTAGCTCCAGATAACAGGGCACTGGAGCGGGCACACCCCTAGCCTCATGATACGGTCATGATGACTCGGTGATGAGGTGAGTGTTTCTATGACGATGTGCTGTTCATCCCAGTGTGTGACATCAGAGAAGCCTAAGACCCTGTGTTGCAGATCCATCCGCTGGCCGCTCTACAGCTCACGCAGACATTATCATCATTATTCATTATTATCAGCAATATTCATCTGTGCAGCAGATTTTACAGACCCCGGAAGACCAACGGCAATGATGTGATGAGACCAGAGTCACTGTAAAGGAGAGAATCTGACAGATAGAGAATCCCCATCAGAACACAGACATTACAGAGATACAGAATGTAAATCCCCCATCAGAACACAGAGACATTACAGAGATACAGAATGTAAATCCCCCATCAGAACACAGAGACATTACAGAGATACAGAATGTAAATCCCCCATCAGAACACAGAGACATTACAGAGATACAGAATGTAAATCCCCCATCAGAACACAGAGACATTACAGAGATACAGAATGTAAATCCCCCATCAGAACACAGAGACATTACAGAGATACAGAATGTAAATCCCCCATCAGAACACAGAGACATTACAGAGATCCAGAATGGTCAGTTCTGCATGCACAACACGATGCCCAGTGCAACCTACGGTCCTTGTTATGACAGCCCATTGGACAAAAACAACGATGACTGGAGGTGTGTGCGCACACACACACACACACACACACACACACACACACACACACACAAGGACTGGAGAGGGGGGAGTGAAGTTGGGGTCCGTATATAGTGTGCCTGTCAAATGACTCAACTGAATATGGAGAGGAACAGACTTTGCTAGTGTGTGTGTGTGTGTGTGTGTGTTGTCTTACTCAACAAACTCTCGGCCCTTGACAGGAACAGTGAGTCAGTGCACATGTCGCTGTAATGCCAATGTGTGTGTATTTGTGTGTGTGTGTGTGTCTCCTTTCTCTCTCCCCCTCTCCCTCCACTTCAGGACCCTTCATCTACTCAAAAAGGGTCTGATTCCCAGAGGCAAGACAGTCTGCTACACTGTTCACTGACAGTCTCCCTCAGAAAAAACCCACTGTCAGATATAGGCCCTGAGGACATCCAGGATAAATTAACACAGCCTTCTTAACGCAACACTACCCTGCCTACTATCCAACACAATAGCAGCATTACAGTGCATTCGGAAAGTATTCAGACCCCTTTTCCACATTTTGTTACGTTACAGCCATATTCTAAAATGGATTTAAAAAATGCAATCTACACACAATACCCCATAATGACAAAGCGAAAACAGGAATTGGAGAAACTCACCAAAATACATGTGTGCCAAGCTTGTAGCGTCATACACTTGAGGCTGTAATCGCTGCATAAGGTGCTTCAACAAAGTACTGAGTAAAGGGTCTGAATACTTCAGGGTTTTTTATATTTATAAAATGTGCTAAAATTTCTAAAAACCTGTTATTGCTTTGTCATTATGGGGTATTGTGTGTAGATTGATGAGGGGGGAAAAAAACAATTTTATCAATTTTAGAATAAGGCTGTAACGTAACAAAACGTGGGAAAAGTCAAGGGGTCTGAATACTTTCCGAATGCACTGTAGACCTACAGGCATATACAACACTCTGTAATTACCATAATGACAAAGATGGAGGATGTATTAAGGCTACAGGCACGTAGACTGTTTTTCTATATTCATCATCATACTGATGGCAAAACTAAGTGTGTACTAATACCACAGAATGTCCGTGGGGAAATATTATGCAAAAAAAGATGTCAACCTGTTTCAGGCAGAGAGAAAGATGTGGACACACACAGCTTTGAATAAAAAACAAATGTGTTCAAAAAAAGAGGAGATGGAGGGATGGAGGGGGAGCGAGGTAGAAAGCAGTCAAATATCCTGTCTGGAAATGGTTTGTGAGTGGGTAAATAAATGAGCAAATGAGTGATTGAATGTATGAATTAATGAACTAATTATTCATGAATGAACATTTGAAAATGAAAATGCAGCAGTATGTTATGTAAGAGGCTGCATATGTGTCTGTAGCAGCTGCAGGAACGGCCCTTTCCCCAGTCACGTATACAGGCATGAGAGCCGTCCCCAGTCACGTATACAGGCATGAGAGCCTTCCCCAGTCACGTATTCAGGCATGAGAGCCGTCCCCAGTCACGTATACAGGCATGAGAGCCTTCCCCAGTCACGTATACAGGCATGAGAGCCGTCCCCAGTCACGTATACAGGCATGAGAGCCGTCCCCAGTCACGTATTCAGGCATGACAGCCGTCCCCAGTCACGTATACAGGCATGAGAGCCGTCCCCAGTCACGTATACAGGCATGAGAGCCGTCCCCAGTCACGTATTCAGGCATGAGAGCCGTCCCCAGTCACGTATTCAGGCATGAGAGCCGTCCCCAGTCACGTATACAGGCACGAGAGCCGTCCCCAGTCACGTATTCAGGCACGAGAGCCGTCCCCAGTCACGTATACAGGCATGAGAGCCGTCCCCAGTCACGTATTCAGGCATGAGAGCCGTCCCCAGTCACGTATTCAGGCATGAGAGCCGTCCCCAGTCACGTATTCAGGCATGAGAGCCGTCCCCAGTCACGTATACAGGCATGAGAGCCTTCCCCAGTCACGTATTCAGGCATGAGAGCCGTCCCCAGTCACGTATTCAGGCATGAGAGCCGTCCCCAGTCACGTATACAGGCATGAGAGCCGTCCCCAGTCACGTATTTAGGCATGAGAGCCGTCCCCAGTCACGTATACAGGCATGAGAGCCTTCCCGTGTTCAGTATTCAGGCATGAGAGCCGTCCCCAGTCACGTATTCAGGCATGAGAGCCGTCCCCAGTCACGTATTTAGGCATGAGAGCCGTCCCCAGTCACGTATACAGGCATGAGAGCCGTCCCCAGTCACGTATTCAGGCATGAGAGCCGTCCCTTGTTCAGTATTCAGGCATGAGAGCCGTCCCTTGTTCAGTATTCAGGCATGAGAGCCGTCCCCAGTCACGTATACAGGCATGAGAGCCGTCCCTTGTTCAGTATTCAGGCATGAGAGCCGTCCCTTGTTCAGTATTCAGGCATGAGAGCCGTCCCCAGTCACGTATACAGGCATGAGAGCCGTCCCTTGTTCAGTATTCAGGCATGAGAGCCGTCCCTTGTTCAGTATTCAGGCATGAGAGCCGTCCCCAGTCACGTATACAGGCATGAGAGCCTTCCCTTGTTCAGTATTCAGGCATGAGAGCCATCCCTTGTTCAGTATTCAGGCATGAGAGCCGTCCCTTGTTCAGTATTCAGCTCACACTCAGGTAGTCCATCTCAGTCGGGCCACCCCAGGCACAGACCCAGACAGACACTCAACAACAATCCTGCATCTGCTCCACACAATTAGCAGGCAGGCACATACTAACACACCTGCCTAACCCACTTAAAAGCACACACATATGCTTGCACGCACACACAAAACACAAACACGCTGCCTGGATGTGGCTAAAGCCCCAATCTCCCCTCCATTCTCCTAAAGACGATCTTCCTCTCTCATCAGCCTGAGCTCTGGCCCAAACCGTCACATCGACACAAACCACACAATGGCCAGAGCAGGAGACCAACTTTAACAAAAGACCACACGACACACTAGCAGTGCTGGCTGAAATATGGGAGCTGCGATAACACGCCATCAAAGCTCCTGACTCACTGCTTCTCTCGGCTGCGTTGCCAAGGCAGCGAAAATAAAGTGTTGCAAAGGGTGGTCCTTAAGTCCGACACTTCCACCTGAAACATGACAACAGGTATCAGAGAGGAAGAAAGAGAGAGAGAGAGGAGGAAGGAGAGAGAAAGAGGAGACGGGAAGAGAGGCAAAGAAAGACGAATAAAAAAGGTGGACAGAGAGAGAGAGAGAGAGAGAGAGAGAGAGAGAGGGAGAGAGGAGGAAGGAGAGAGAGGAGAAAAAGAGAGAAGTGGAGATACAAAAACTACAGCCCTATAAATCTGTTATTTTTTCCCAAAATTCAGTTTTCTCCGTTTTGTTTTTCCAGGTTTCCGTTTTGTTTCCCCCAGTTTTTTCAGGTTTTCACTATGAAAATAAAAAAATTCTAATAGAAAAAAATAAAATACATTGGATGCTCTAAGTCCACAACAATGCTTAAACCACATCAAGAAACCAATTTTGAGATCTGGGAAAAATCATTTTGGGTGTAATAACCCTTCACACCAGCCAGAGACCGTTATTTGCTTAGCGGTGTTTCTGTAGCGATCACGTGACTGCAGAGATTGCAAAACAAATGGCCACTGGATTGACACAAATAATCTCTATCATTCTGCCAGGTAGGCATAGGCTACTTTGTGGTTAATATTTAATTGAGAAGGTTTTTGGGAAAGCCTTTCCATCCAACAACAGACAGTTATCATTAGCATTAGCATTCATTGCTAACGGCTACACAGAGTGTAGACCAGATATACAAGCGCCACACTACACACAGACTCATGTCTTATGATTAACTTGGGCAAATTAATGCATTTTCTAATGAGTTCAATACATTTTAGAATTTTGTTGAATTCTGTTTTAATGTCTGAATTCTGCGATTCTGTCCGCATTGTCTGCCATACAGATTCTATAGGGCCCTGCAATAAGCACCATCAGAATAACTACTGCATTCAGTGAGGACTGAAATATCCACCACCGGGAACAAAACAATAAAAAAGGTGTGAGAGAGAAGACACAGACAGGAATGAAAGAAATGACTGACAGAAAGGGAAAGAGACAGCCAGTGAAGAGCAAGAGACTAAGATCAGCTGCAACAGTGGACAGACACAGAGACAGACAGAAAATGTTATAAATAGATAAAGAAAGACCGAAATAGACAAATGAAACAGAGAGAGGCAGAGAGAGAGAGAGAGGCAGAGAGAGAGAGAGAGAGAGAGAGAGAGAGAGAGAGAGAGAGAGAGAGAGAGAGAGAGAGAGAGAGAGAGAGAGAGAGAGAGAGAGAGAGAGAGCGAGAGAGAGCGAGAGGCAGAGAGAGATGGAGAGATGCAGAGAGAGAGAGACAGAAAGCGAAAGAGCGAGAGAGACAGCGAAAGAGAGAGAGAGAGAAAGAGAGAGAGACAGAGAGAGAGAGCGAAAGAGCGAGAGAGCGAGACAGCGAGAGTGAGAGAGAGAGACAGCGAAAGAGCGAGAGAGAGACAGCGAAAGAGCGAGAGAGAGACAGCGAAAGAGCGAGAGAGAGACAGCGAAAGAGGGAGAGAGAGAGACAGCGAGAGAGACAGCGAGAGAGACAGCGAGAGAGACAGCGAGAGAGACAGCGAGAGAGAGAGAGACAGCGAGAGAGAGAGAGACAGCGAGAGAGAGAGAGACAGCGAAAGAGCGAGAGAGAGACAGCGAAAGAGCGAGAGAGAGACAGCGAAAGAGCGAGAGAGAGAGAGAGACAGCGAAAGAGCGAGAGAGACAGCGAAAGAGCGAGAGAGAGAGAGAGACAGCGAGCGAGAGAGGGAGAGACAGCGAGCGAGAGAGAGAGACAGCGAAAGAGAGAGAGAGACAGCGAAAGAGAGAGAGAGACAGCGAAAGAGAGAGAGAGACAGCGAAAGAGAGAGACAGCGAAAGAGAGCGAGAGAGAGAGACAGCGAGAGAGAGAGAGACCGCGAAAGAGAGCGAAAGAAAGAGAGAGAGAGAGACAGAGAGAGAGACAGAAAGCGAAAGAGCGAGAGAGAAAGAGAGAGAGAGAGACAGCGAAAGAGAGCGAGAGAGAGAGACAGCGAGAGAGAGAGAGACCGCGAAAGAGAGCGAAAGAAAGAGAGAGAGAGAGAGACAGAGAGAGAGACAGAATGCGAAAGAGCGAGAGAGAAAGAGAGAGACAGAGAGAGAGACAGCGAAAGAGCAAGAGAGAGAGACAGCGAAAGAGAGAGAGAGAGACAGCGAAAGAGAGAGAGAGAGAGACAGCGAAAGAGAGAGAGACAGCGAAAGAGAGAGAGACAGCAAAAGAGAGAGAGAGACAGCAAAAGAAAGAGCGAGAGAGACAGAGAGAGAGACAGCGAAAGAGAGAGAGAGAGACAGCGAAAGAGAGAGAGACAGCGAAAGAGAGAGAGAGACAGCGAAAGAGAGAGAGAGCGAAAGAGAGAGAGAGAGAGACAGAGAGAGAGACAGAATGCGAAAGAGCGAGAAAGAGAGAGAGACAGAGAGAGAGACAGCGAAAGAGCGAGAGAGAGAGACAGCGAAAGAGAGAGAGACAGCGAAAGAGAGAGAGACAGAGAGAGAGCGAGAGAGACAGCGAAAGAGAGAGAGAGAGAGAGAGAGAGAGAGAGACAGACAGACAGACAGAGAGAGACAGCGAAAGAGAGAGAGAGAGAGAGAGAGAGAGAGAGAGAGAGAGAGAGACAGACAGACAGACAGAGAGAGACAGCGAAAGAGAGAGAGAGAGACAGCGAGAGAGAGAGATAGCGAAAGAAAGAGAGACAGAGAGAGACAGAATGCGAAAGAGCGAGAGAGAAAGAGAGAGACAGAGAGAGAGACAGCGAAAGAGCAAGAGAGAGAGACAGCGAAAGAGAGAGAGAGAGAGACAGCGAAAGAGAGAGAGACAGCGAAAGAGAGAGAGACAGCGAAAGAGAGAGAGAGACAGCAAAAGAGAGAGAGAGACAGCGAAAGAAAGAGCGAGAGAGACAGAGAGAGAGACAGCGAAAGAGAGAGAGAGAGAGAGACATCGAAAGAGAGAGAGACAGCGAGAGAGAGAGACAGCGAAAGAGAGAGAGAGACAGCGAAAGAGAGAGAGAGCGAGACAGAGAGAGAGACAGAATGCGAAAGAGCGAGAAAGAGAGAGAGACAGAGAGAGAGACAGCGAAAGAGCGAGAGAGAGAGACAGCGAAAGAGAGAGAGAGAGACAGCGAGAGAGAGAGAGAGAGAGAGAGAGAGAGACAGACAGACAGACAGACAGAGAGAGACAGCGAAAGAGAGAGAGAGAGAGAGAGACAGCGAGAGAGAGAGATAGCAAAAGAAAGAGAGACAGAGAGAGAGACAGAATGCGAAAGAGCGAGAGAGACAGAGGGAGGGAGAGAGAGACAGAGAGAGAGCGAGAGAGACAGCGAAAGAGAGAGAGAGAGAGAGAGAGAGAGAGAGAGAGAGAGAGAGAGACAGACAGACAGACAGAGAGAGACAGCGAAAGAGAGAGAGAGAGAGAGAGAGAGAGAGAGAGAGAGAGAGAGAGAGAGAGACAGACAGACAGACAGACAGACAGACAGAGAGAGACAGCGAAAGAGAGAGATAGCGAAAGAAAGAGAGACAGAGAGAGACAGAATGCGAAAGAGCGAGAGAGACAGAGGGAGGGAGAGGGAGGGAGAGAGAGACAGAGAGAGAGACAGAGAGAGAGACAGCGAAAGAGCGAGAGAGAGAGAGAGAGAGAGAGACAGACAGACAGACAGAGAGAGAGAGACAGAGGGAGAAAGGGAGGGAGAGTGCTGTGTGGCAGCCTCAGGGCTCTAAAATAGCTTTGGCAGGAATAGAGATGTGGGCAGCAGTGTATGATGGAGATTAGACCCCATCAGAAACCCCAGCGTGAGAGGAACACACACACACAGATTAACACAGACACAAATGAGAGGGGTAAAACAATAGTTCTGGTGTAAAAGCCTTCATACCCAGTAGCTATGGAGGAGGAGGAGGAGTGCACTGAGGTTTGGGTATTGTACTGTTGTCTGTAACGGACTGATGATTTTCAGTACCAACACACCACAGACATCCACAGTGATCATAGCTGTGTTCCTGTTAGCTAATGCTGACTGCTAACACAGAATACAGAACAGCTACAGTAATCATCTTTTTTTTTTTTTTTTCACCTTTATATAACCAGGTAAGCCAGTTGAGAACAGGTTCTCATTTACAACTGCGACCTGGCCAAGATAAAGCAAAGCAGTGCAATAAAAACAACACAGAGTTACATATGGGGTAAAAAACATAAAGTCAAAAATACAACAGAAAATATATATACAGTGTGTGCAAATGTAGCAAGTTATGGAGGTAAGGCAATAAATAGGCTATAGTGCAAAATAATTACAATAGTATTAACACTGGAATGCTAGATGTGCAAGAGATTATGTGCAAATAGAGATACTGGGGTGCAAAATCATCACTGTTTAAAAGACATTAGTTCGACATAAAAGCCAAGTGCTTGGAGGTGAAGAAGTACTTTAAGGCGACATAAAGAATCATATTTCACACAGACACACACTGGTGATTCATGCTGGTATGTAACACAAGACCTACTGTGTGTGATAAGATCTCACAGGCCTCCAGGGAAAGCCACACGCATGAGCGGTTTCAAGAGAGGGACATAACACAAACACCAGGCATAGCCTTGAAATACAATGAAAGCACAACTTGTTGTGTACAGTTCAAGTTATTTTCATTGTAAATAGTAGGGCTGGGACGATACCAGTATCGTGATACTCGTTAGTATCGTGGCAAGGAAACAAAACACGAAGCGGATTTAACTTCTTTAGGAAAACAGCCCTAATGTTGGAAACAAACATCATTATGTCAATATTATAATCCAGAGTCCAATTTCTTTATTTTCCAAGCTATAGCAGTAGGGTTGTAAAGGGAGGGTATTTTACTGGAAATGTTTACCAGTAAACTATCAGGATTGTTGTATCTTTCAAGGATTTTATGTAATCTATCACAAGACATCTAGTAGCCCTTTTGTGTACTTCAGATTATCACAGGTGTCTGTAATTATATCTGGCCCCCTCACTGGCCTTATCACATATACAATAATTAAAGTATGACTGCTATCATCAACATTATGCTTGTAGAGTAAAGGATGGCTCAGTGTAGACGTGACAGCTAGAGGCACTGTGAAAACAGTGACACCTCGTCTCAGTGATCAAGGCAACACGCTCGTGATTTGGGTCCAGCTTTAGAGGCAGAATACCCACAATGCTGCACGGTGTCTCGCCACTGTATGGTGTGAAAACACTGCGTTCTGAGCATCACGTGCCAATGACATCACCCTATTGCAGAGCTGTGATCATGAAAACAAACGCTTCATCTGAATGACAAGCGATGATGGCACACATGACATAGACTGTAAAAGCAGACACAGACCTGTTTTAGATCATCTGCTCTCAAGGGACATTTAGTGTGATTGGCCAGGCGTGACTTGGATACCTTGGTTTTTTAAATTTATCTTGTGAAAAAGGTTTTCATTACTGAATACAATATTTTCCTTGATAGCTCAATGTCAGTCAGAACCAGGGAGAGACGGAGACCAGATGTATTCATTATACAGCACACTTGTCTCTCTACAGTAGGTATTATGCCCTCTCTAACAGCCGCCCCACTGTTAGGCCTATAGCCGTCGACAGTAGAAGACTCCCAGCTGGTCCTGTCAGGAAACAGCGAGATTCCAATAAGAGTTAAAACTTCAATAGATTCTCAATGCCCTGTATTGGCTAGGAAAATATACAGTGTTTACAACACCTATAACCAATCCTGTGAAATATTATTGCTGCTCTTTAAGTGAAACTCCATTGGCAGTGCACCACATAATGATGACATGGTATTAACCTCATTACACAGGGTAAGTTAACTGATCATGAGCAACTTACCCTATTCAAGCGCAGAAACCACAGTACACCTTGTCATATCCGACAGGGACAGACATCCCTCCGTTCTCGTTCGTGACTAATGGTGTCAGTGGTGGGATTTACAGTGGGGGAAAAAAAGTATTTAGTCAGCCACCAATTGTGCAAGTTCTCCCACTTAAAAAGATGAGAGAGGCCTGTAATTTTCATCATAGGTACACGTCAACTATGACAGACAAATTGAGAATTTTTTTTCTCCAGAAAATCACATTGTAGGATTTTTAATGAATTTATTTGCAAATTATGGTGGAAAATAAGTATTTGGTCACCTACAAACAAGCAAGATTTCTGGCTCTCACAGACCTGTAACTTCTTCTTTAAGAGGCTCCTCTGTCCTCCACTCGTTACCTGTATTAATGGCACCTGTTTGAACTTGTTATCAGTATAAAAGACACCTGTCCACAACCTCAAACAGTCACACTCCAAACTCCACTATGGCCAAGACCAAAGAGCTGTCAAAGGACACCAGAAACAAAATTGTAGACCTGCACCAGGCTGGGAAGACTGAATCTGCAATAGGTAAGCAGCTTGGTTTGAAGAAATCAACTGTGGGAGCAATTATTAGGAAATGGAAGACATACAAGACCACTGATAATCTCCCTCGATCTGGGGCTCCACGCAAGATCTCACCCCGTGGGGTCGAAATGATCACAAGAACGGTGAGCAAAAATCCCAGAACCACACGGGGGGACCTAGTGAATGACCTGCAGAGAGCCAAAGTACCAAAGCCTACCAGGGACCAAAGTAACAAAGCCTACCATCAGTAACACACTACGCCGCCAGGGACTCAAATCCTTCAGTGCCAGACATGTCCCCCTGCTTAAGCCAGTACATGTTCAGGCCCGTCTGAAGTTTGCTAGAGTGCATTTGGATGATCCAGAAGAGGATTGGGAGAATGTCATATGGTCAGATGAAACCAAAATATAACTTTTTGGTAAAAACTCAACTCGTCGTGTTTGGAGGACAAAGAATGCCGAGTTGCATCCAAAGAACACCATACCTACTGTGAAGCATGGGGGTGGAAACATCATGCTTTGGGGCTGTTTTTCTGCAAAGGGACCAGGACGACTGATCCGTGTAAAGGAATGAGATTGAATGAAAAATGAGTTACATATGGGGTAAAAAAACAAAGTCAAAAAAATACAACAGAAAATATATATACAGTGTGTGCAAATGTAGCAAGTTATGGAGGTAAGGCAATACATAGGCTATAGTGCAAAATAATTACAATTAGTATTAACACTGGAATGCTAGATGTGCAAGAGATTATGTGCAAATAGAGATACTGGGGTGCAAAAGAGCAAAATAAATAACAATATAGGGATGAGATAGTTGGGTGGGCTAATTTCAGATGGGCTGTGTACAGGTGCAGTGATCAGTAAGGTGCTCTGACAACTGATGCTTAAAGTTAGTGAGGGAGATAAGAGTCTCCAGCTTCAGAGATTTTTGCAATTCGTTCCAGTCATTGGCAGCAGAGAACTGGAAGGAATGGCGGCCAAAGGAGGTGTTGGCTTTGGGGATGACCAGTGAGATATACCTGCTGGAGCGCAGACTACGGGTGGGTGCTGCTATGGTGACCAATGAGCTAACATAAGGCGGGGATTTGCCTAGCAGTGATTTATAGATGGCCTGGAGCCAGTGGGTTTGACGACGAACATGTAGTGAGGACCAGCCAACAAGAGCGTACAGGTCACAGTGGTGGGTAGTGTATGGGGCTTTGGAGACAAAACGGATGGCACTGTGATATACTACATCCAATTTGCTGAGTAGAGTGTTGGAGGCTATTTTGTAAATGACATCGCCGAAGTCAAGGATCGGTAGGATAGTCAGTTTTACGAGGGCATGTTTGGCAGCATGAGTGAAGGAGGCTTTGTTGCGAAATAGGAAGCCGATTCTAGATTTAACTTTGGATTGGAGATTCTTAATGTGAGTCTGGAAGGAGAGTTTACAGTCTAACCAGACACCTAGGTATTTGTAGTTGTCCACATACTCTAGGTCAGACCCGTCGAGAGTAGTGATTCTAGTCGGGTGGGCGGGTGCCAGCAGCGTTCGATTGAAGAGCATGCATTTAGTTTTACTAGTGTTTAAGAGCAGTTGGAGGCTACTGAAGGAGTGTTGTATGGCATTGAAGCTCGTTTGGAGGTTTGTTAACACAGTGTCCAATGAAGGGCCAGATGTATACAAAATGGTGTCGTCTGCGTAGAGGTGGATCTGAGAGTCACCAGCAGTAAGAGCGACATCATTGATATACACGGAGAAAAGAGTCGGCCCAAGAATTGAACCCTGTGGCACACCCATTGAGACTGCCATAGTTCCAGACAACAGGCCCTCCGATTTGACACATTGAACTCTGAGAAGTAGTTGGTGAACCAGGCGAGGCAGTCATTTGAGAAACCAAGGCTATTTAGTCTGCCAATAAGAATGCGGTGGTTGACAGAGTCGAAAGCCTTGGCCAGGGCGATGAAGACGGCTGCACAGTACTGTCTATTATCGATCGCGGTTATAATATCGTTTAGGACCTTGAGCGTGGCTGAAGTGCACCCATGACCAGCTCGGAAACCGGATTGCATAGCGGAGAAGGTACGGTGGGATTCGAAATGGTCGGTGATCTGTTTGTTAACTTGGCTTTCAAATACTTTCGAAAGGCAGGGCAGGATGGATATAGGTCTGTAACAGTTTGGATCTAGAGTGTCACCCCCTTTGAAGAGGGGGATGACCGCGGCAGCTTTCCAATCTCTGGGGATCTCAGACGTTACGAAAGAGAAGATGAAACGTGGCTGGGTCTTTCAGCATGACAATGATCCCAAACACACCGCCCGGGCAACGAAGGAGTGGCTTTGTAAGAAGCATTTCAAGGTCCTGGAGTGGCCTAGCCAGTCTCCAGATCTCAACCCCATAGAAAATCTTTGGAGGGAGTTGAAAGTCCGTGTTGCCCAGCGACAGCTCTAGAGGAGATCTGCATGGAGGAATGGGCCAAAATACCAGCAACAGTGTGTGAAAACCTTGTGAAGACTTACAGAAAACGTTTGACCTGTGTCATTGCCAACAAAGGGTATACAACAAAGTATTGAGAAACTTTTGTTATTGACCAAATACTTATTTTCCACCATAATTTGCAAATAAATTCATGAAAAATCCTACAATGTGATTTTCTGGATTTTTTTTTCTCATTTTGTCTGTCATAGTTGACGTGTACCTATGATGAAAATTACAGGCCTCTCTCATCTTTTTAAGTGGGAGAACTTGCACAATTGGTGGCTGACTAAATACTTTTTTTCCCCCCCACTGTAGATGGATCACACACACACACAGCGAAGGTGTCTGTTGTTCTCTGCTACCGATGCAGCAAGTCTGGAAGCAACAGGACCCTGAACAGCTTCTACCGCCAAGATATAAGACTGCTAAATAGTTAGTTAAATAGTTAACCAATAGCTACCCAGACTATTTGTGTTGACCCTTTTTGCACTCTTTTGACTCACCACATACACTGCTGCTACTGTTTATTATCTATCCTGTTGCCTAGTCACTTTATCCCTACCTATATGTGTATACACTACATGATCAAAAGTATGTGGACACCTGCTCGTCGAACATCTCATTCCAAAGTCATTAATATGGAGTTGGTCCCCCCTTTGCTGCTATAACAGCCTCCACTCTTCTGGGAAGGTTTTCCACTAGATGTTGGAACGTTGCTGCAGGGATTTGCTTCCATTCAGCCACAAGAGCATTAGTGAGGTCGGGCACTGATGTTGGGCGATTAGGCCTGGCTCGCAGTAGGCGTTCCAATTAATCCCAAAGGTATTCGATGGGGTTGAGGTCAGGGCTCTGTGCAGGCCAGTCAAGTTCTTCCACACCAATCGAGACAAACCTTTTCTGTATGGACCTCGCTTTGTGCACGGGGGCATTGTCATGCTGAAACAGGAAAGGGCCTTCCCCAAACTGTTGCCACAAAATTGGAAGCACAGAATCGTCTAGAATGTCATTGTATGCTGTAGCGTTAAGATTTCCCTTCACTGGAACTAATGGGCCTAGCCCGAACCATGAAAAACAACCCTAGACCATTATTCCTCCTTCACCAAACTTGACAGTTTGCACTATGCATTGGGGCAAGTATTGTTCTTCTGGCATCCTCCAAACCCAGATTCATCCGTCGGACTGCCACATGGGGAAGCGTGATTCATCACTACAGAGAACGCGTTTCCACTGCTCCAGAGTCCAATGGCAGCGAACCACTCCAGCCGATGCTTGGCAATGCGCATGGTGATCTTAGGCTTGTGTGCGGCTGCTTGACCACGAACAGTTCTTGTGCTGACGTTGCTTCCAGATGCAGTTTGGAACTCGGTAGTGAGTGTTGCAACCGAGGCCAGACTATTTTTTACACGCTACAGCACTTGGCAGTCCCGTTCTGTGAGCTTTTGTGGCCTACCACTTCGTGGCTGAGCCATGTTGCTCCTAGATGTTTCCACTTCACAATAACAGCACTTACAGTTGACCGGGGCAGCTCTAGCAGGGCAGAAATTTGATGAACTGACTTCTTGGAAAGGTGGCATCCTATGATAGTGCCACATTGAAACTCACTGAGCTCTTCAGTAAGGCCATTCTACTGCCAATGTTTGTCTATGGTGATTACATGGCTGTGTGCTCAATTTTATACACCTGTCAGCAACGGGTGTGGCTGAAATAGCCAAATCCAAAAATGTGGAGGGGTGTCCACATACTTTTGTATATACAGTGCAGTCGGAAAGTATTCAGACCCTGTGACTTATTCTAAAATTGATTAAATTGCTTTTCTCCCCCTCAATCTACACACAATACCCCATAATGATAAAGCAAAAACAGGTTTGTAGAATATTTTTGCAAAAATAATATAATAACTGAAATATCACATTTACATAAGTATTCAGACCTTTTACTCAGTAATTTGTTGAAGCAACTTTGGCAGCGATTACAGCCTTGAGTCTTCTTGGGCATGACGCTACAAGCTTGGCACACCTGTATTTGGGGAGTTTATCCCATTCTTCTCTGCAGATTCTCTCAAGCTCTATCAGCTGGGCCACTCAAGGACATTCAGCAACTTGTCCCAAAGCCACTCCTGCATTTCCTTGGCTATGTGATTAGGGTCGTTTACCTATTGGAAGGTGAACCTTTGTCCCAGTCTGAGGTCCTGAGCACTCTGGAGCTGGTTTTCATCAAGGATCTCTCTGTACTTTGCTCCGTTCATCTTTCCCTCGATCCTGACTAGTCTCCCAGTCCCTGCCGCTGAAAAATATCCCCACTGCATGATGCTGCCACCTCCATGCTTCACTGTAGGGATGGTGCCAGGTTTCCTCCAGACGTGACGCTAGGCATTCAGGCCAAAGAGTTCAATCTTGGTTTCATCAGACCAGAGAATCTTGTTTCTCATGGTCTGAGAGTCGTAGGTGCCTTTAGGCAAACTCCAAGTGGGCTGTCATGTGCCTTTTACTGAGGAGTGGCTTCCATCTGGCCACTCTACCATAAAGGCCTGATTGGTTGAGTGCTGCAGAGATGGTTGTCCTTCTGGAAGGTTCTCCTATCACCACAGAGGAACTTTGGAGCTCTGTCAGAGTAACCATCAGGTTCTTGGTCACCACCCTGACCAAGGCCCTTATCCCCTGATTTCCCAGTTAGGCTGGGCAGCCAGCTCTAGGAAGAGTCTTGGTGGTTCTAAACTTCTTCCATTTAAGAATGATGGAGGCCACTGTGTTCGTGCTGCAGAATTTTTTTTTCTACCCTTCCCGAGATCTGTGCCTAGACACAATCCTGTCTCGAAGCTCTACGGACAATTCCTCCGACCTCATGGCTTGGTTTCTGCTCTGACGTGCACTGTCAACTGTGGGACCTTATATAGACAGGTGTGTGCCTTTCCAAATCATGTCCAATCAATTGAATTTACCACAGGTGGACTCCAATCAAGTTGTAGAAACATCTCAAGGATGATCAATGGAAACAGGATGCACCTGGGCTTAATTTCAAGACTCATAGCAAAGGGTCTGAATACTTATGTAAATAAGGTATCTGTTTTGTATTTTTAATACATTTGCAAACATTTCTAAAAACCTGTTTTCACTTTGTCATTATGGGGTATTGTATGTAGATTGTTGAGGATATTTTTTTAAAAATTCAATTTAGAATAAGGCTGTAACGTAACAAAATGTGGAAAGATACTTTCCGAATGCACTGTATCAATTTCCTCGTACCCCTGCATATCGACTCGGTAGTGGTACCCCGTGTATATAGCAAAGTTATCGTTACTCATTGTCTATTTATTCCTGGTGTTATTATCTTTCTCTCTGCATTGTTTGGCCCATAAGTTATTCACTGTTAGTCTATACCGGTTGTTTAAGAAGCATGTGACAGATTGATTGATTTGGTGAGCGATAGCAGGGACAGTGCTGACAGACAGTGTTCCCCTGGAAGTCACAACTGGCTGGGAGCTGGCCGGGCTTTGGCCCTCATATCGCTCACTTGCAGACTGTGTCTATGGATGGGATAGCTGACACGTGTTTGAGCCGTGATATGGATGAAGCTGGACGGGTCTGGAAGGCAGTACTTCCTGGTTGTGGTGATATTAAAGTGTTCAGTACCACTGAGGTCTTTCTTTAGCAATAGTGAGAGATTGGGTGAGGTTTATGGGAAGTTCATATTACATACAGTGACCACGACTCCAGCATAAACTTTAACTTGTCTCGTTTAGGAGTACACTCTTCAAAGGAAGAAGTCAAAAAGCTAATTTTGCATGGTAGCCTGAAAACACCAATACCCACAATTCCAATGGGCCTCCTGAAAGCTCACTCCATCTTTTATTTGATTCTCCTCTTTTCTCTCTCCACAGAGACATTTCTGTCAAAGATCTCTGGAACATTCTATGATGTCAAAAACACTGGCAGTAGGCCCTCGCAAACTTGACAAGTGAACCGAGTCATCAAAATGCTTTTATTTTTTTGGTGTCCTGTCAGGGTCTGTCTCTGTTCTGAAGCTGCAGTGAGTTCATACTCTCTCTGGCATGGGCCATTATCATCAACAGGAATCTTAGCAGAAGGAAACAGACCAAAGGAGTTCTTGAAAACCCCTCTACAACCTCTCTTGGACCTAACATGTGGGCTTTAGATCAACTCTGTGCATCCAAATCTATCAGTACAAACTGTATGTGCTTTAAAGGACACAGAGTACCTTAATCGAGTGGAAATGTGTCCAAACGACTTGAATGTGAGTCGATACAGACCCTTCTCACACACTGGGGCCCTGTGTGTCACGATTAACTACACAGTGACAGTCAGATACAGTGGGGAAAAAAGTATTTAGTCAGCCACCAATTGTGCAAGTTCTCCCACTTAAAAAGATGAGAGCGGCCTGTAATTTTCATCATAGGGACACGTCAACTATGACAGACAAAATGAGAAAAAAAAATCCAGATAATCACATTGTAGGATTTTTAATGAATTTATTTGCAAATTATGGTGGAAAATAAGTATTTGGTCAATAACAAAAGTTTCTCAATACTTTGTTATATACCCTTTGTTGGCAATGACACAGGTCAAACGTTTTCTGTAAGTCTTCACAAGGTTTCCACACACTGTTGCTGGTATTTTGGCCCATTCCTCCATGCAGATCTCCTCTAGAGCAGTGATGTTTTGGGGCTGTCGCTGGGCAACACGGACTTTCAACTCCCTCCAAAGATTTTCTATGGGGTTGAGATCTGGAGACTAGCTAGGCCACTCCAGGACCTTGAAATGCTTCTTACGAAGCCACTCCTTCGTTGCCCGGCGGTGTGTTTGGGATCATTGTCATGCTGAAAGACCCAGCCACGTTTCATCTTCAATGCCCTTGCTGATGGAAGGAGGTTTTCACTCAAAATCTCACGATACATGGCCCCATTCATTCTTTCCTTTACACGGATCAGTCGTCCTGGTCCCTTTGCAGAAAAACAGCCCCAAAGCATGATGTTTCCACCCCCATGCTTCACAGTAGGTATGGTGTTCTTTGGATGCAACTCAGCATTCTTTGTCCTCCAAACACGACGAGTTGAGTTTTTGCCAAAAAGTTATATTTTGGTTTCATCTGACATTCTCCCAGTCCTCTTCTGGATCATCCAAATGCACTCTAGTAAACTTCAGACGGGCCTGGACATGTACTGGCTTAAGCAGGGGGACACGTCTGGCACTGCAGGATTTGAGTCCCTGGCGGCGTAGTGTGTTACTGATGGTAGGCTTTGTTACTTTGGTCCCAGCTCTCTGCAGGTCATTCACTAGGTCCCCCCGTGTGGTTCTGGGATTTTTGCTCACTGTTCTTGTGATCATTTTGACCCCACGGGGTGAGATCTTGCATGGAGCCCCAGATCTAGGGAGATTATCAGTGGTCTTGTATGTCGTCCATTTCCTAATAATTGCTCCCACAGTTGATTTCTTCAAACCAAGCTGCTTACCTATTGCAGATTCAGTCTTCCCAGCCTGGTGCAGGTCTACAATTTTGTTTCTGGTGTCCTTTGACAGCTCTTTCGTCTTGGCCATAGTGGAGTTTGGAGTGTGACTGTTTGAGGTTGTGGACAGGTGTCTTTTATACTGATAACAAGTTCAAACTGGTGCCATTAATACAGGTAATGAGTGGAGGACAGAGGAGCCTCTTAAAGAAGAAGTTACAGGTATGTGAGAGCCAGAAATCTTGCTTGTTTGTAGGTGACCAAATACTTATTTTCCACCATAATTTGCAAATAAATTCATTAAAAATCATACAATGTGATTTTCTGGATTTTCTTTTCTCATTTTGTCTGTCATAGTTGACGTGTACCTATGATGAAAATTACAGGCCTCTCTCATCTTTTTAAGTGGGAGAACTTGCACAATTGGTGGCTGACTAAATACTTTTTTCCCCCACTGTATGATGGTCGATATCCCACAGCGTAGCGAGAACAGCACTTCCTCCCAAAACGTCTAGGCCGTTTCCAGGCAAACCTCTATTGGACATCACGTTGTTGATTTGGCATTTCTCCTGTGAGAGTGGTGGATATCCACTGGAGTAATGACTGGACTGATCCATCTGTCTATCAGTACAATCTGTACTGTGATCGACCTGGGTTAACTGTTGATTAGCGTGTAGGTGTATAAAAAGGGTCCTTGACAGAAATCAGAGTAATGAAATCCTCCATATAATCATCATCAAAAGATGGAGGAAATAGAGGAAGAGGGGTTAGTCAAGATGGGGAACACACACACACACACAGCAGCCTGCTGCATAATCAAAGCTGTGAAAACCGTATTGAGAAAACCACAGGGGATGGGGGCTAAATGGAAATCCTCCTAAATGGAAGAAGTGTTCATTTGGGGGTAGACACCCTGATAGGATTATTAAAAAGATGGATGGAGATAGAGGCTGTGGAGAGAACGAAGATGGAGGGATGGTGTGGACAGGAAACATTCAGAGGCGGAGAGTAGGCGAGAGAAACGATGCAAGAGAAATGGGAGGAATAAAATAGTGGGCTCGTTGAGGTGAAAGTTAAAGAGTGATGATAGGTGAGATAAAGTCCCTCCCCCTGTGATAACACCAGCCCCATTCAAATATGTGGAGGGTTCAAGCCCTGCATTGTTTTCACGGTAAGCCCTGGGGGCCATTTCAATAGCTGGAAATGGTTCCACTTTATGATCAGAGGATAAGAGAAGGATGTAGAGAGAGAAATAGAAACAGAGAGGGGCCTACATTCAACATGGTCTCACCCTGCCCAATAATTAAATGTAATGTCTTTCCATTTCCCTAAATGTACACGAGGCCCGGCAGCCATTCAACGACTGCTGGTTTGGAGCAACACTGTCGTCCTGTAGTAAAAACACACCACTGGCACGAATATGGAAAAAGTGGAAAACAGCTGTAAGCCAATTAGATTCAGAGGAACACCACAAATGATGATATTTAGACAAAAACAGAAATGCCTGGTAGGCCTGCAAAGCAAAATATCCGTCCTGACATCATATTTTCAGGAAACACGATACAGTAGGTTACATTACTTTTACTCCAGACGGTAGAAGACAGAAACCCAATAGGTCTTCATGCTGAGGTAATCTCAAGTGTTGATGTGTATTGTAGATATACAATGACGATATGCGTTGCTCTAGGCTTATTTCCATTCACAATGAACTGTGTTATCTACAGTGGCTTGTGAAAGTATTCACCCCCCTTGGTATTTTTCCTATTTTGTTGCCTTACAACCTGGAATTAAAATGGATTTTTGGGGGGGGTTGTATCATTTGATTTACACAACATGCCTACCACTTTGAAGATGCAAAATATTTTTGGGGGTGAAACAAACAAGAAATAAGACAAAAAAACAGAAAACTTGAGCGTGCATCAAATCCATTTAAATTACAGGTTGTAATGCAACAAAATAGGAAAAAACGTCAAGGGGGATGAATACTTTTGCAAGGCACTGTACATGTATGAAGGGGAAATTTGTAATCTCTGTTTTCATTAGGGTAAATGCAACTCAACTTTGTGCGTCTGTGTGTGGTGGTGGTGGCAGTGTGCTGCGAGGTGGCAGGGGCAGCGCCGGTGACGGTGGTACACACAGCTATCTCCGTGGAAACCCTGAAAAAAGTTGTCCTTTCATGTTAGCTTCAGCATCCCTCCCTCTACCCACTATCTCCTTCCCTCCCTCTACCCACTATCTCCTTCCCTCCCTCTCTTAAACATCTCCTCCCTCCCTAATCCTTTGCTCGCTGAGAGCAGGCTGGCTTTTAAGTGAACTCCTGTAGGGAGGGGGACAGAGGGTTCCGACGCTCCGCACTTTAACAACAACAACAACACTGTGAAAAGGGATCACTGACACTGAATGCGACCAAAAACGATGTAAGTGCCGTTCAAAGGTAGAGGGAGACTGTATCATCACAGGTACATTACTAGAGGTCACATACATTAGAGCTTAAGAACTATCAAATGTTCCATAGTATGTTGTTTTTACAGTAAAGCTTAACTATGTATCAGATGTTCCATAGCATGTTGTTTTTACAGTAGAGCTTAAGAACTATGTATAAAATGTTCCATAGCATGTTGTTTTTACAGTAGAGCTTAAGAACTATGTATAAAATGTTCCATAGCACGTTATTTTTACAGTAGAGCTTAAGAACTATGTTGTTTTTACAGTAGAGCTTAATAACTATGTATACAATTTTCCATAGCATGTTGTTTTTACAGTAGAGCTTAAGATTACTGGGTAGAAGAAAACATTAGCCTGCCATTTGAACAGCCTAACCTGAGCAGTCTCAGAGAACACTTCATCTACAGAGAAGCTGAGAGAGTGGTCACATGCGATCAAATCCACCCTGTTTTCTTAGGCAGAGCCAGAGAAGCCCCGAGGGGAATCAGTCATAGGGAGAGAGATTTCATACCATGTGGCTTTTCAGTCATGTTGAGACTGGATTACTAATATAGCTTTAAATGTACTATTATTCTCTTTACTATTATTGTTGTAGTTGCTGTTAATGTTAATATCATTACCACTACTGTCCAACCATTGTTGTTATATGTGTACTTTGAACGTTTATTTAATTTAACTTGCCATGCCAATAAAGTAAGAACTATGTATCAAATGTTCCATAGCATGTTGTTTTTACAGTAGAGCTTAAGAACTATGTATAAAATGTTCCATAGCACGTTGTTTTTATGGTAGCCTAGCAGAGTAGTACCAAACATCCATAATATACTAATGTCCCTCGGTTTCTCTCCCAGTCTCCATTTCTGCAGGTCAAAACACAATTTAGCCGACAGATGGAATGGCCCTAAATACTCTGCAAAAACGTCTGGGCGTGGCACAGCATTTCATTCCTGACTGTCCACCCACCCACCCAGCCGCCCGCCCGCTCGCACAAACACACACACACACACACACACACACACACTACAGCGGCATTATACTGTCATCCAGGCTTTGAAGGATTAAGGTTAACATCAAAAGCCTAGAGAGGAGCGGACAAGTCTGTGACGCATCACAGCGGCAGACCTGCTCACGTTTTTACACTTCCATATAAATACATACAGACAGGCTCTTAAAGAGACAGGGACTGTTGTGGTAAATAATCACTATACTTTATTAAAAATCAAAGTTATTCCAGAGTTTTTGTAGAATCAAGAATGACTTTATTAGAATTTCAACAAAGCCAGGCTAGTCTGCAGATTAGCCCCCCTCTCTATTTCGGTCTTCCTCTATATATAGTCTCCTTCACACCCACATCCTAGCTTAAAATCCCTCCCTCTTCAGTTTCCCACTCTTTATCGCTCCGCCCACTTCCTTTGTCTGTGATGGCGACTAAATTCAACTTTCATTCAGTTCAGAATCAATAGTAATACAAATCAATCAATCCCTTATCTTACAAAAACACTCATGTTTAGTTTAAACTCTGTTCAACCCCAGCTCTCAGAACCTTTGTTTGAGGAGAGATGCATTAGGCCACAGTCTGGTTTCAGTCTCTGATAAGGTAGGACAGCCATGAATTTAAGTAAGAGCGAGCAATTTGACACTAGGTCAGATTCCCACTTCACCCACACACACAGTGAAATGACCCAATTAAGTTCCTGCCTAGCAACAGAGAATTCTAATTTATATGTTTGTGATTAACTCAGTTTTATCTCATAGTCCACTAAAAAATCTCCCTCAGGACCGGGAAATAATAGCATGCTGTGTACAATCCTGCACCCCATTACAACATGTGACAGTTACACTATCGGTCAAAAGTTTTAGAATACCTACTCACTCAAGGGTTTTTCTTCTACAGGTCAGTCAATACGGAACATTTCAATAACTTTTTCTTCAAGTGCAATTGCAAAAATCATCAAGCGCTATGATGAAACTGGCTCTCATGAGGACCGCCACAGGAAAGGAAGACCCAGAGTTATCTGCTGCAGAGGATAAGTTCATTAGTTATCAGCCTCAGAAATTGCAGCCCAAATAAATGCTTCACAGAGTTCAAGTAACAGACACATCTCAACATCAACTGTTCAGAGGAGACTGTGTGAATCAAGCATTCATGGTCAAATTGCTGAAAAGAAACCATTACTAAAGGACACCAATAAGAAGAAGAGACTTGCTTGGGCCAAGAAACACGAGCAATGGACATTAGACCAGTGGAAATGTGTCCTTTGGTCTGGAGTCCAAATTGGAGATTCTTGGTTCCAACCGCTGTGTCTTTGTGAAATGCGGTGTGGGTGAACGGTTGATCTCTGCATGTGTATTTCCCACTGTAAAGCATGGAGGAGGAGGTGTTATGGTGTGGGGGTGCTTTGCTGGTGACACTATTTGCGAATTATTTATAATTCAAGGCACACTTATCCAGCATGGCTACCACAGCATTCTGCAGCAATACGCCATCCCATCTGGTTTGGGCTTAGTGGGACTATCATTTGTTTTTCAACAGGACAATGACCCAACACACCTCCAGGCTGTGTAAGGGCTATTTTACCAAGAAGGAGAGTGATGGAGTGCTGCATCAGATGACCTGGCCTCCACAATCCCGCGACCTCAACCAAATTGAAATGGTTTGGGATGAGTCGGACGGCAGAGTGAAGGAAAAGCAGCCAACAAGTGCTCAGCATATGTGGGAACTCCTTCAAGACTGTTGAAAAAGCATTCCAGGTGAAGCTGGTTGAGAGAATGCCAAGAGTGTGCAAAGCTGTCATCAAGGCAAAGGGTGGCTACTTTGAAGAATCTAAAATATAAAATATATTTTGATTTGTTTAACACTTTTTTGGTTACTACATGATTCCATATGTGTTATTTCATAGTTTTGATGCCTTCACTATTATTCTACAATGTAGAAAATAGTAAAAATAAAGAAAAACCCTTGAATGAGTAGGTGTTCTAAAACTGTTGACCGGTAGTGGACATGACAAGACTATCACTGAACATAGAGAGATTTTTCTCACTCAGCTCCCACAACTGAGGCTGCATTCATTTGATGAACAGAGTTTAAATGATTTTTGTTTTTGTTTGAGGTTGTGACTGGACATATTTCAGCTGTAGGAGAGCGAACCAACACTAACTCAACACTATAGCAACCCAGGAACCAACACTAACTCAACACTATAGCAACAAACACTAACTCAACACTATAGGAGCCCAGGAACCAACACAAACTCAACACTATAGCAACCCAGGAACAAACACTAACTCAACACTATAGCAGCCCAGGGGGCAGTTCAATAATTACTCTCTTAGTAATTGCTGCTGGCTGTTCTTCTAAATGGAATGTGTTCAATCCACCAACTCGGTTGATCATCTAAAAATACAAAGCTTTGCCATTCCAGGACTGACAAAAGACCAATGAACAGCCAAGAAAGACCAAAATAACAATTTAGATCAAAACAGAGATGAAGGGATTGTTCACTCACTAAATCTAGAACACAGAGGGCTCATTGTGTGATGACAGTTAACGAGGAGACGCACTGATTGACGAGGCTGCAGTAGTAAAGCCCTGGGGACAGATTCATTATGGTGGAATTTGGGCCTGGTGGAGTTTAGAATGTCAACCAGCTGAGCTGCACTGATCTCCAGCCAAATGAAAGCGATCAGGATTGTGTCGTGTGATATGTTGTTCCCCCATCAGATTCTGTTAATATCGGAGCTCCACTAATCATTAAATCACGTTCCCCAACTAATCTGATGTGATCCATACAGATGTTGTCTCAGATTCTGTTTCTCCCTGTGTTCTGAACAAGATGGCTGATGAAATCTGTCCTACACAATGCTATTGTAAGGAAGTTTTGAGCCTGGTGTTTGTCCTAATGCTCACTGGAGGTCAGGTTCAAAGTCAAGCTCTCAAATGTACACATCCAATGACTAAAGCTTTTAGATGGGGATTCGGGAGGATTCTGCTTTTTAATTTGAAAACTGTGGCAACATGCACTCTTCACACTGGATTTAACATTTTTCTACTTTAAAATTACCTACATGTAGGAGATGTGTGTTGGTAATGAACATGTGGACAGGGGATAGAGTCTGGGATCAATCCTTTATCTCTGGAGAACGCACGCCTAGATCATCACATTCTGTCACGACCTGTAACAAGTAGTGAATTCCCAGAATTCCAGAGAATTACACTCTCCATGGGATTTGTGGATTCAGAGCTTGTCCAGAACATTGACTGCAGGCCATTCTAACTCCCCAGCTTTTTCCAGATAGCTGTAACTACAGTAAAATAGTGGCTTTACATTGCAAATCCTACCCCAATGAATTTCAGGAATCTGTCATATACATGTATAATTCACTGGTGTTTGTTGTATTTTAGTAGGGCCTTTGCAGGGTAAATGTTCCATAGCATGTTGTTTTTACAGTAGAGTTTAAGATTACTGGGTAGAAGAAAACATTAGCCTGCCATTTGAACAGCCTAACCTGAGCAGTCTCAGAGAACACTTCATCTACAGAGAAGCTGAGAGAGTGGTCACATGCGATCAAATCCACCCTGTTTTCTTAGGCAGAGCCAGAGAAGCCCCGAGGGGAATCAGTCATAGGGAGAGAGATTTCATACCATGTGGCTTTTCAGTCATGTTGAGACTGGATTACTAATATAGCTTTAATGTACTATTATTCTCATTAATATTGTTGTTGTAGTTGCTGTTTTTTTTTTTTTTGGGGGGGGGGGGGGTGGATCAGCTTAATATTGCAGATAGATTGTATCTTCTATCAATGTAATTGTCTGCATCACTTCCAATCCCCCATGTTTTTTTTTTTTTTTTTTTTTTGTATATATATATATATACTCCCCTTTATTACTTTTCAACCCCGCCATCCTTTCCCTAATTGGAGTAAATTAGTGAACAACAATGCCCAGGCCTCTACTTCCGGTCTATACTTACTATCTACACCAGGGTTCTTCAATTCCGGTCCTGGAGGGCCGAAACACCTCTGTTTTTCATCCTCTCCTTCTAATCAGGGGCTAATTCAGACCTGGGACACCAGGTGAGTGCAATTAACTACCAGGTAGAAATAAAGAACAGAAGTGTTTCGGCCCTCCAGGACCGGAATTGAAGAACCCTGATCTACACCTTATGGACAGAGTTAATTTTACAATAATTCTATTCTTTTTTTTTTTTTTTTTTTTTTTGCTCCTGAACTACTTCTTCTACTCTCAACCTCTCCGATCATTTTCATGATGTCCATCCGGTTTGCTTCTATATGCCATATATTTCTAACTGTGCTCTTTCCCAAAAGCTCCCAACATACAACCTATATACTTATTATGGACACAGTATGCTTACATTATTAGCTATCTTTGTTATTATTTGTTGTTATTTGTTACTAGTCCCATCCTTCAACTCTATTCAATACCTCCCATCTATCTCTTAACACCATCCATATAGGATTTCTATTTGTTGTAGTTGCTGTTAATGTTAATATCATTACCACTACTGTCCAACCATTGTTGTTATATGTGTACTTTGAACATTCATGTAATTTAACTTGCCATGCCAATAAAGTCTATTGAATTGAGAGAGCGAGAGAGCACGAGAGAGCGAGAGAACTAGAGAGGAAGAGGAAGAGAGAGAGAGCGAGAAAGAGCACGAGAGCGAGAAAGAGCACGAGAGCGAGAAAGAGCACGAGAGAGAGAGGAAGAGAGAGAGAGCACGAGAGAGAGCACGAGAGAGAGCACGAGAGAGAGCACGAGAGAGAGAGAGCACGAGAGAGAGAGAGCACGAGAGAGAGAGAGCACGAGAGAGAGAGCACGAGAGAGAGAGAGCACGAGAGAGAGAGAGCACGAGAGAGAGAGAGCACGAGAGAGAGAGAGCACGAGAGTGCACGAGAGAGAGAAAATGAGAGAGAGAGGAAGAGAGGAAGAGAGCGAGAGAGAGAGAGAGAGAGAATTGAATTGAGAGAGAGAGCGAAAACGAGAAAGAGAATGAGAGCGAGAGAGGAAGAGGAAGAGGGAGGGAGAGAAAGAGCACAACAACAACAACAACAACACAATTCGACCCAACCAAATCATGAGAAAACAAAAAGAGAATTACTTGACACATTGAAAAGAACAAAAAAACAGAGCAAACTAGAATGCTATTTGGCCCTAAACAGAGAGTACACAGTGGCAGAATACCTGACCACTGTGACTGACCCAAACTTAAGGAAAGCTTTGACTATGTACAGACTCAGTGAGCATAGCCTTGCTATTGAGAAAGGCCGCCGTAGGCAGACCTGGCTCTCAAGAGAAGACAGGCTATGTGCACACTGCCCACAAAATGAGGTGGAAACTGAGCTGCACTTCCTAACCTCCTGCCAAATGTATGACCATATTAGAGACACATATTTCCCTCAGATTACAGCGATCCACAAAGAATTCAAAAACAAACCCAATTTTGATAAACTCCCTTATCTACTGGGTGAAAAACCACAGTGTGCCATCACAGCTGCAAGATTTGTGACCTGTTGCCACAAGAAAAGGGCAACCTGTGAAGAACAAACACCATTGTAAATACAACCCATATTTATGTTTATTTATTTTCCCATTTGTACTTTAACTATTTGCACATTGTTACAACACTGTATATATACATAATATGACATTTGAAATGTCTTTATTCTTTTAAAACTTCTGTGTGTAACGTTTACTGTTAATATTTATTGTTTATTTCACTTTTGTTTACTATCTACTTCACTTGCTTTGGCAATGTTAACACACGTTTCCCATGCCAATAAAGCCCTTAAATTGAAATTGAATTGAAATTGAGAAAGAGCACGAGAGAGAGAAAGAGCAAAAGAGAGAGAGAGGAAGAGAGAGAGAAAGAGCATGAGCAAGAGAGAGAGAGCGAGAGAGAGCGAGAGAGAGCACGAGAGTGCACGAGAGAGAAAACGGAGAGAGAAAGCGTATGAGCGAGAGAGAGCACGAGAGAGAGCACGAGAGAGAAAACAGAGAGAGAAAGAGTATGAGCGAGAGAGAGCACGAGAGAGAGAGAGCACGAGAGAGAGGAGCAGGAGAAAGAGTGACGTGGGTGTGTCAAACTGAGAAGCAAGACTCACGAGAGAGAGAGAGAGAACTACACAAACACATCTGTGATTAACATCAGTAGACCTTGGCAGGCAGCTCCATGTTTGCAGGAGAGAACCAGGGCAGACAGGTTCGCTCCAAACCCTCTCCCCCACTCCAAAGTGCTCTCGGCTGGGGAAGCACGAGCCATGTTCAGCCTCTCTCTCCCTCTCTGGAGGTATGTTTAAAGTGTGACTCACTAATACCAGCTGAGGGTTGGTTTTATGAGTCAACCTGTTGGCTGCTCACTTCGCTGCACAGAGCTGGGCTTGTGTTGTGCAGGAGGACATTTTCCTACATAAGAGTTTCTTTCTCAGCTACTGTAAGTGTTCCAGTTTTAACAAGACAATGGATGGGGGAAGTGGGAAGTATTTAAGCCTCCAACTGGGCATACTGTCTAATGGGTCGAGTTTTGATATATGGTACTCGAACTCGGTGACTTGAACTTGCATTTAATATTCATAAAATAGCTTTTAGATTTAGATTTTAGTCATTTAGCAGACGCTCTTATCCAGAGCGACTTACAGTTAGTGAGTGCATACATTATTTTTTTCATACTGGTCCCCCGTGGGAAACAAACCCACAACCCTGGCGTTGCAAACGCCATGCTCTACCAACTGAGCTACACGGGACTACATGATGACACGACACGACACATACTTTTCCTCTCATCTACAAGTGTGTGTGTGTGTGTGTGTGTTTCTGTAATTAGAGCCTTTCATTTTGATCAGATGTCAGCGGGGGTGAAAAATAACTTTGCTGTCTCCATCACACCCGTTAGATGGCCCAGCGCAGCGGGAATCCACCCCCCCACCCCCCCCCCCCCCCCCCCGACCCTCACCCACAAAACGGAGCGGGAGATATGGTCTGATGCCAGACTAAGAAAAGAGAGGAGTCCACTAATCAGATTCAGGCTGTGAGATTAGAGTGGAGAAAGTGATAAGCACTGAAAGAACAAGGGAGGGAGGGACAGGGAGATTGAGTAACACTAGTCTCGCATTGCCATTCCTCCAAAATAACGTCGTTGTCATGCCTCCTTTGGAGGTCTGGAGAATTTTGTATTGCAAAAACATTTTGTATTGTCCGCTGGAAGATTTTGATTGGATGTCACATTTCAAGAACCCTCCCCCACACACCCGTAGATGGGCTGGTGGGTGTTATGTGCGTCACTGTTTTCCATCCGGGGAGGAGTTGTTGTTGTCTATGCTACTTTCAAGTGCTAGTTTTCAAGTTATCAAGTGTGGCCGACAGCCTGCGATTTATATTTATTGAAATTGAAAGTGGATTACGCTGGTAAAGTCAAATGTCATATCACATTCTAAACCGCTCTAGTAAAATATTTTTTTTCCCTCGTCTCCATTCGTCCACATGGCTGCGGTATCTTGATGTAATCATTGTAAAAAATTAAAAACACGGTCTGCAAATGCATTTGTAGATAACAGCCATGGAAGAGGGTGAAATTGCAGCTCCAGCTGTCAGTAAAGGGAGAGTGGGCTACTGGATAGGGCAGGTCATTTTGTGGGAGGACATTATGAAAAGATTCTCCAGTTCCAGTCCCTAGAGGGTTAAACTTTGAGTACCGAGAGATAATAGAAACATATTATTCTGTTTAATTTTAGTATAACGCAGGGGTGAAAGTACGGCGGTGCAGTCCATTACGGCGTCCCGGCAAAATAAATAGTGGGAATATGCCGTACCGGTAAAACATGAGCCTATCACAATAATTAAAACAAAAATGTCAAGAAAGCTGTATGCTATTATACCACGTTTTTTTTATCCTTAGCGCATGTCATAAGCATGAAAAATGTGCGAATGAACTTTAAAAGAAAGGGGTGGTAGACCGAAGCGCCAAAATGTGGTTCAACAAAAACACGTACATTTTGCCAAGGCAGAGATGAGTGGCCGACACCGAGACACGCGCAGACAGCAGATGACGCATAAATTCTGGCCTAATGACATGACACATTTTGGTGTTTTGTGTAACAGATGTCTATTTCCATTCACCACTCTTTGGAGGCTGGAAATATGTTGCGAGTGGATGAACGTGCGCAGGTAGCCTTGTAAAGGAGACCTTTGAAGTGATTATTTGACAATTGGATGAAAACATCGTAACTGGTTGTGTTTATGACACAATAAATGGTAATCGATTTGAAAATGTAAATGACAAATCTTTATGACTAGGCCCACAGAGGCCCACAGAGATCACATTGAATTAATAGGGATTATATATGTCATTCTATGATTAGGCCCATAAAAAATGTTGCTGCACGCACTTCACATATAGGAGGTGCGTACCGGGAAGAAATTAATTATACTTTCACCCCTGGTATAATGAAGCCTGTTTCTTTGTGATGTTTTCTGTCCTCAGATATGGAAAGCTGTGGAAGCCTGTTTGCAGATAAATCGAGAGGTTCCAATGAATGTCCAAAAGAGACTAAGGGTATATCCTATATGCCATGGGTTAAATGTGTAGGCCTACCCATGTTAGCAAATGTTGTATACAAAAATACAGTTAAACATCACACACACACACAATGTATAAACATATTACAATTGGAGCAGGCCAACCCTGCTGGAGGTCTGCTGGGTGTGCAGGGTTCTGTTTCAGCCCAGCAATGACAAATCTTGATTCAACTGAGCAAATCTAATGAGTTAATAATCAAGTGTGCTATTGCTGCGCTGCAACAGAAGTCTGCTCACCCAGTAGATCAGGGATCAGTGGAGCGAGGTTTTTGTTGTTAACCTGAAATGATGCTTTAGTAATAATAGGCTAGTGTTAGTACTCAATTATCTATTGTTGTTTAGACTAAGATGTCTAATCTTTATATATGAGTTAGCTTATTTGTACATTTTGAAGTGATGAAATGTTCTTTGAAGTGAAGTGTTTAAACTTGTTTTAAATTGTTAAACTATTATTCAAAATGACCTTACTGTCAATTAATCACATAATAATAATAATAATAATAATAATAATATAATAATATATCACAATCCTGCAATAAAGACGGGAAGGGCTCTGTGTCTGTGTTTCTGAGTTGTATTCTTAAATGAACATTTCCTTTTTGTCTAGTTATAAGATCTCCAATCTGTTTTATTGTCACTTTCTCTCAGTAAATCAACTATGTCAATCCATTTAGCAGCTTATCATGTGACACGCATTGCCAATACAGTGATAGGCCTACAGTATGATGTCATTACTGACCTTATCGGCATCTGAAGCAGAGAATAGATACACTCACACATTGTTTACATGTTGAGCAATATGTTCTGAATTTAAAATGATACCAGCAGACAATGTATACGAGGCAAACCGTTTACCAGATTTTGTACATGCCTTTAAAGTGCTGACATATAAAATGATTTAGTGCAAATCCAACCCTTGTAATTTAGATCCAGGATGAAAATAAAGAGATGACAATTAGGCTACAGGAGATGCGCATTACAGGGAACATTTCATGAGGTCCATTTCATTTTATTTCATTCATTCATTCATTCATTCATTCATTCATTTTAGCAATTTTGCTTGCAAAAAGATTGCAGTTGTTCCCATGGTTGCTCTATGTATCGCTGACCCTGGATAAGCTAGCGACTGGGCTAAGACAGCTAAACTTTTAGGTCAATAATACACCGTTTTTATTTGCATTTTGTTGGCTTTATAATTTTGAGAGAAATGTAACTAGCTACAGTGGGGGGAAAAAAGTATTTAGTCAGCCACCAATTGTGCAAGTTCTCCCACTTAAAAAGATGAGAGGGGCCTGTAATTTTCATCATAGGTACACGTCAACTATGACAGACAAAATGAGAAAAAAATATAATCAAGAAAATCACATTGTAGGATTTTTTATGAATTTATTTGCAAATTATGGTGGAAAATAAGTATTTGGTCAATAACAAAAGTTTCTCAATACTTTGTTATATACCCTTTGTTGGCAATGACACAGGTCAAACGTTTTCTGTAAGTCTTCACAAGGTTTTCACACACTGTTGCTGGTATTTTGGCCCATTCCTCCATGCAGATCTCCTCTAGAGCAGTGATGTTTTGGGGCTGTCGCTGGGCAACACGGACTTTCAACTCCCTCCAAAGACTTTCTATGGGGTTGAGATCTGGAGACTGGCTAGGCCACTCCAGGACCTTGAAATGCTTCTTACGAAGCCACTCCTTCGTTGCCCGGGCGGTGTGTTTTGGATCATTGTCATGCTGAAAGACCCAGCCACATTTCATCTTCAATGCCCTTGCTGATGGAAGGAGGTTTCACTCAAAATCTCACAATACATGGCCCCATTCATTCTTTCCTTTACACGGATCAGTCGTCCTGGTCCCTTTGCAGAAAAACAGCCCCAAAGCATGATGTTTCCACCCCCATGCTTCACAGTGGATATGGTGTTCATTGGATGCAACTCAGCATTCTTTGTCCTCCAAACACGACGAGTTGAGTTTTTACCAAAAAGTTCTATTTTGGTTTCATCTGACCATATGACATTCTCCCAATCCTCTTCTGGATCATCCAAATGCACTCTAGCAAACTTCAGACGGGCCTGGACATGTACTGGCTTAAGCAGGGAGACACATCTCGCACTGCAGGATTTGAGTCCCTGGCGGCGTAGTGTGTTACTGATGGTAGGCATTGTTACTTTGGTCCCAGCTCTCTGCAGGTCATTCACTAGGTCCCCCTGTGTGGTTCTGGGATTTTTGCTCACCGTTCTTGTGATCATTTTGACCCCACGGGGTGAGATCTTGCGTGGAGCCCCAGATCGAGGGAGATTATCAGTGGTCTTGTATGTCTTCCATTTCCTAATAATTACTCCCACAGTTGATTTCTTCAAACCAAGCTGCTTACCCATTGCAGATTCAGTCTTCCCAGCCTGGTGCAGGTCTACAATTTTGTTTCTGGTGTCCTTTGACAGCTCTTTGGTCTTGGCCATAGTGGAGTTTGGAGTGTGACTGTTTGAGGTTGTGGACAGGTGTCTTTTATACTGATAACAAGTTCAAACAGGTGCCATTAATACAGGTAACGAGTGGAGGACAGAGGAGCCTCTTAAAGAAGTTACAGGTCTGTGAGAGCCAGAACTCTTGCTTGTTTGTAGGTGACCAAATACTTATTTTCCACCATAATTTGCAAATAAATTCATTAAAAATCCTACAATGTGATTTTCTGGATTTTTTTTCTCTCAAATTGTCTGTCATAGTTGACGTGTACCTATGATGAATATTACAGGCTTCTCTCATCTTTTTAAGTGGGAGAACTTGCACAATTGGTGGCTGACTAAATACTCTCCCCCCCCCCCCCCCAACTGTAGTAGCTAGGTAGTTAGTAGCTTACAAGGTTCGCTGACTTTTCTCAAAACTCAACTCATTGTGGCTAGCTAAAGTGCATTCGGAAAGTATTCAGATCCCTCGACTTGTTCCACATTCTTACTATACAGCCTTATTCCAAAATTGATGAAATTGTTTTGTCCCCCTCAATCTACACACAATACTCCATAATGACAAAGCAAAAACAGGTTTTTAAAGACATTTTTGCAAATTTCAACAAAAGAAAACAACAAAAAACTCTAATGTAACATTTACATAAGTATTCAGACCTTTTACTCAGTACTTTGTTGAAGCACCTTTGGCAGTAATTACAGCCTCGAGTCTTCTTGGGTATGACGCTACAAGCTTGGCACACCTGCATTTGGGGAGTTTCTCCCATTCTTCTCTGCAGATCCTCTCAAGCTCTGTCAGGTTGGATGGGGAGCATCGCTGCACAGCTATTTTCAGGTCTCTCCAGAGATGTTCGATCAGGTTCAAGTCTGGGCTCTGGCTGGGCCACTCAAGGACATTGAGACTTGTCCTGAAGCCCCTCCTGAGTTGTCTTGGCTGTATGCTTAGGGTTGTTGTCCTGTTGGAAGTTGAACCTTCACCCCAGTCTGATGTCCTGAGCGCTCTGGAGCAGGTTTTCATTAAGGATCTCTCTGTACTTTGCTCCGTTCAGCTTTCCCTCAATTCTGACTAGTCTTCCAGTCCCTGCTGCTGAAAAACATCCCCACAGCATGACGCTGCCACCAACATGCTTCACCGTGGGGATGGTGCCAGGTTTCCTCCAGACGTGACGCTTGGCATTCAGGCCAGAATTCAATCTTGGTTTCATCAGACCAGAGAATCTTGTTTCTCATGGTCTGAGAGTCCTTTAGATGCCTTTTGGCAAACTCCAAGCAGGCTGTCATGTTCCTTTTACTGAGGAGTGTCTTCCGTCTGGCCACTCTACCATAAAGGCCTGATTGGTGGAGTGCTGCAGAGATGGTTGTCCTTCTGGAAGGTTCTCCCATCCCCACAGAGGAACTCTGGAGCGCTGTCAGAGTGACCATCGGGTTCTTGGTCACCTCCCTGACCAAGGTCCTTCTCCCCCGATTGTTCAGTTTGGCCCGGGCGGCCAGCTCTAGGAAGAGTGTAGGAGGTTCCAAACATCTTCCATTTAAGAATGATGGAGGCCACTGTGTTCTTTGGGACCTTCAATGCTGCAGAAATGTTTTGGTACCCTTCCTCAGATCTGTGCCTCGACACAATCCTGTCTCGGAGCTCTACAGAAAATTGCTTCCACCTCATGGCTTGGTTTTTGCTCTGACATGCACTGTCAACTGTGGGACCTTATATAGACAGGTGTGTGCCTTCCCAAATAATTTCGAATCAATTGAATTTACCACAATCAAGTTGTAGAAACATCTCAAGGATGATCATTGGAAACAGGATGCACCTGAGGTAAATTTCGAATATCATAGCAAAGGGTCTGAATACTTATGTAAATAAGGTATGTTTATTTTTAATACATTTGCAAAAATGTCTAACAACCTGTTTTCACTTCATCATTATGGGGTATTGTATTGATGAGGAAGAACATTTATTTAATCCATTTTAGAATAAGGCTGTAACTTAAACAAAATGTGGGAAAAGTACTTTGATTGGTTTGATGTGTTGGGAGGCGTCACTGATTTACACCGGGTTCCGACCCCTCTTTAGCCGATCTCTGCCATGGAACTTCCCCAGATTCCCGACGAGGCTAGAGTAACACTAACACACAGTGAGCTCCAAAAGTATTGGAACAGCAACAAAAAATTTTTTTTCGCTCTGTTGTCCAGCACTTTAGATTTCAAATGATTCAATGACTGAGGTTAAAGTGCCGACTGTCAGCTTTAATTCAGCCATATTGAGTGAACCGTTTAGAAATTACAGCACTTTTTGTACATAGTCCCCAGTTTAGGGGGACTAAAAGTATTGGGAGAAATTGACTTATACTGTATGTGTATTAAAGTAGTCAAAAGTTTAGCATTTGGTCCCATATTCCTAGCACGCAATGATTACATCAAGCTTGTGACTCTACAAACTTGCTTGATTCATTTGCTGTTTGTTTTGGTTGTGTCTCAGATTATTTTGTACCCAATAGAAATGAATGGTAAATAATGTAGTGTAATTTCGGAGTCACTTTTATTGCAAAGAATATAATATGTTTCTAAACACTTCTACATTAATGCTGTTATTGTAATGGTGAGAGGTTAGCATGTCTTGGGGGTATGATGTGTGTGTCTAACTTTCTCACTCATCATTATTCATGATTCATTCAGGACTATCTGTAATCAAGGTAGCATCCACATTAATGTAGACAAATGAAAATTCCTGGAATCAGGAGGGAATACGCAGGGGAATCAGAACATCCTCCAACCGGGAGTTCTGGTAAACCTGGGAATTTTTTTAACGTTACAGGGTTTTTGCAACCCTAGCCAGCAAATGTCAGCCTGGTTTTTTGCATCACTCCGCGGCAACACTAGTCCTCCCTGATCTTCACACACAAAGACTGCGTTTACACAGGCAGCCCAATTCTGATATTTCGCCCAATTTTGGGGAAAATATCAAAATTGTGGCAAAATATCAGAATTGTCCTGCCTGTGTAAACGCAGCCAAACACTCATCCCAATCTGCCAGTGCCTGTCATTAGTCCAAACCACTTCCCTGGGGTCTTTTGACAGATGTATGAAAGTGATCAGTACACTGGAGCAGGAATTAAAACAGTGTAATCCAGCCATCTGGGGGCAGAGAGAACATGCAGTCAGCCTGCGATGCTCTGGCAATGATGCTGAGACTATAATTAATTGTGATTACACCAACAATTCTCTCTCTCTCTCCCTCTCCCCCTCCCTCCCTCCCCCCCTCTCCCCTCCCTCCCCCTCTCTCCCTCCTAGGGATGGGCATGAGTATTTCTTTCTCTCAAAATATTGTTGCAGAAATGTGTTTACATCCCTGTTTGTGAGCATTTCTCCTTTGCCAAGATAATCCATCCACCTAACAGGTGTGACATATCAAGAAGTTGATTAAACAGCATGATCATTACACAGGTGCACCTTGTGCTGGGGCCAATAAAAGGCCACTCTAAAAATGTGCAGTTTTGTCAGACAACACAATGCCACAGATGTCTCAAATTTTTAGGGAGTGTGCAATTGGCATGCTTACTGCAGGAATGTCCAACAATGCTGTTGCCAGATAATTTAATGTTTATTTCTCTACCATAAGCCGCCTCCAATGTTGTTTTAGAGAATTTGGCAGTACGTCCAACCGACCTCACAACCACGTGTAACTACGCCAGCCCAGGACCTCCACATCCGACTTCTTCATCTGCGGGAACATCGGAGACCAGCCACAGAAACTGAAGAGTATTTCTGTCTGTAATAAAGCCCTTTTGTGGGGAAAAACGTATTCTGATTGGCTGGGTACCCAGTGGGTGGGTCTGGCTCCCAAGTGGGTGGGCCTATGCCCTCCTAGGCTCACCCATGGCTGCGCCTCTGCCCAGTCATGTGAAATCCATAGATTAGGGCCTCATGAATTTATTTGAATTGACTGATTTCCTTATATGAACTGTAACTCAGTAAAATCATTGAAATTGTTTCATGTTGCCTTAATATTTTTGTTCAGTATAGATAAATGTGCACATATTTTTTTACCAGTGCGGCCCTTGTTCTAAAATAGCTTTTTTCTTCTTCATTGGAGTACTCGGAAAAAACTCATGCGAGTACTCGAACAGTCAAAAAAGGTCAAATACCCACAAACTCCTTTAATACTCTTCAGACACAGTGAACTTTCAAAATCATATTTTCTTTCCTCGAAGAGATAACGACTTAATGAGCGGCTAGATTGGAATGTCTGGCCCCTGAAACAAACCCCAAACACACGGTGATTAGAAAATACAGTAGAAGGCAATATGTCTTGGTCTTCTCTTTCGGTCTTGTGTAGAAGGAGTGGGTGACTCATTGCTAAAGCAGAGCCACAAAGTGATATTGGCTAGGGGTAGAGGAATCTACACACACACACACTATCTGGGATTGTAATGGGTTATTATCATTAGGATAATGTGAGAGAGACCTTCACGCAAGGATCACATGCACACTATATCCTTTGAATAATTTGTTGCGAACAAGTTTCAAAATTCAAATTGCCTTCGCTCTCTTTCCCTTTCATTTGACTAAAAGTGTCACCTACATAGGCACATTTGCATATAGGACATACCAGGACAAGCTAATCAAAAGTGATATGAATCCCAATAGGCAGTGCATTAACGTGTGCACACACACACACACAAAAACAGTCACTCTCCCATTGACGTCGTAGAACTGAGTCACCTTTAACCGGAGGCGGTTCATCTCAACAGCAGTGTGCAACACAACCTCAATTATCTCAAATTGCTTATGATTGTGACCTGCATAATTTCTAATGAGAAACTTTTCCTCCATAATCTGAAAAGTCCAAATGACAGTGTTACAGTGAGTCATAAGGCTCCAGTGTTTCCCCTATATTCATTTAGCTAAAGTGTTGCCTCCGCTGAAAGAAATATGTACTTTAAAAAATAAATAAAATTCTGCCGACACACTTTTAAATGGATAGACGTAGCTAGCATACAGGCTCATCTCTGACCACACTGATAGAGCATTTGCATACAGGATAGAACCCTCATTCTCAGGAAATGGGAGACGATGGGGCTAAAGCGAACATAGCTAGCTAGCTAACACTGCCCTCGAAAGGACCTCTTGTTTTTTCCCCCATCATCAGGCACGTTTTCTTTTCTCCTCTCAGGTCTAAAATGACCCTTCCAGTAGGATGGTGTGAGACGCGGCAGGTGCAGTGGCCCATAGCGTTGACTGGTGTTTGCACAGCATCTGAGGAAGATGCTTGTGGTCACATGGTGAGATTCCATGCCAGGAGGCTAAAAAGAAGAAGAGCACAGAAAGAAAATCTCCTGAAAATAACCAAACTGCTTCTTCTGCAATAAAAATCTAAGAACATATTGTAGGTCAGAGGTTGGCAGATACACCAAGCAGACCTTTTTAAAAGGCTAATTCAAGTGACCACAAAATACTTTCTACATCTAGTTGTCATAAGCATGCGACAACATTGGGATTCCTTTTTGGGAAACATACTGGAAAGCAGAAATCCCTGGCTGGCTTCTAGATGTTCTGGAATCCTTGGTTGAGTCGGTTCAGTTTCTCCGCTAGGCCTGAGAGAGTTAAGCTCAACCAGCTAGCAGCCATCTGTTCCTTGAGATCTCCCCCAGTCTCACAGCCCAGCCCAGTCATCACACTTTAATTAGCTCAGGGAAAAATACAAGACAAAAAGAGAAAGTTCCCTAACAGAGAGCAAGCAACTAAATGAGGGCTAGATGGGGGAAGCTTCAGAGGCTGGGCCGAAAAAGAAGAACTAAAATGAGGGAGGATAAAACACAGGCAGCCCAATTCTGATCTTTTGCCACTAATTGGTCTTTTGACCAATCAGATCCTTTGCCCATAATTGGGCAAAAGATCAGAATTAGGCTGCCTGTCTAAACGCAGCCTAAGTAATATGCTGTATCCAGACCCAGACAGTATTCACATTTAATGAGTGTGTTTTTTTTATGTGATAAGCACATGGAAGCCAAACAGGCAAGTGGTATATCATTATCAAATATACTGTATATACAGTCCATTTCTCAACGCTCAACATCCAGGCGAGACTCTAGGAAGCCGATGCTGACATTGTAAGCAACGCTGACCGCTTTTGGACTGAATTTGGCAAGACATTTTGTCTGAAAGGTAAACAAACTAAAGCTATCTAAAATTCCCAAGAGAGCACGCATTCCAGCTGTGGTGTGTTTACACCATCTCTAAAGAGATCAATCTGAGAATGTTGGAATTACTGTCTGGGTCTGGATACAGCATATTACTTAGGCTGCGTTTACACAGGCAGCCCAATTCTGATCTTCTGCCCAATTATTGGCAAAGGATCTGATCTGATTGGTCTTATGACCAATCAGTGGCAAAATATCAGAATTGGGCTGCCTGTGTAAACGCAGCCTTAGAGTAGGCTTTGAACAGCATTGGGAAGTGGTCAAGGTTGGTGGAGCAGTTGCTCACGGCAACAGCGGATAGCAGTGGTTAAGGCTAAGGTAACCACAGGTGGCTAACCGTAGCCACCAGAGAGCCTATATTGATTGGCGGTCCCGACTCATGGAGCAGGAATGTGATGAGGACAGTGGTCCAACAGTACATGTGAGGAGATTTACACTATGGCAAGAAAGAGTAAACCTTCTGGTATCTGTGATAGGGCGAGCAAACACACACCCAAACACAATCGACTGGGTGGCTTGGCCTCACAGGACACAGCCTGAGAACAACCTGCTACTACACAGATCCTGACAGATGTCTCATCTCGCTTTGGGTGACAGAATGACGGTACTTTACTCCTATAGTCTCAAACCCAGTCAATATGGAGGGAGAGAGAGCTCCTCTACTGGAGGGACACCTAGTCAAGATGGATGGAGCTCCTCTAGTTAGACACCTAGTCAAGATGGAGGGAGAGAGAGCTCCTCTCACACCTAGTCAAGATGGAGGGAGAGAGAGCTCCTCTCACACCTAGTCAAGATGGAGAGAGAGAGAGCTCCTCTAGTAGACACCTAGTCAAGATGGAGGGAGAGAGAGCTCCTCTAGTCAGACACCTAGTCAAGATGGAGGGAGAGAGAGCTCCTCTCACACCTAGTCAAGATGGAGGGAGAGAGAGCTCCTCTCACACCTAGTCAAGATGGAGAGAGCTCCTCTAGTCAGACACCTAGTCAAGATGGAGAGAGCTCCTCTAGTCAGACACCTAGTCAAGATGGAGGGAGAGAGAGCTCCTCTAGTCAGACACCTAGTCAAGATGGAGAGAGAGAGAGCTCCTCTCACACCTAGTCAAGATGGAGAGAGAGAGAGCTCCTCTAGTCAGACACCTAGTCAAGATGGAGAGAGAGAGAGAGCTCCTCTAGTCAGACACCTAGTCAAGATGGAGGGAGAGAGAGCTCCTCTAGTCAGACACCTAGTCAAGATGGAGGGAGAGAGAGCTCCTCTAGTCAGACACCTAGTCAAGATGGCGAGAGAGAGAGCTCCTCTCACACCTAGTCAAGATGGAGAGAGAGAGAGAGCTCCTCTCACACCTAGTCAAGATGGAGAGAGGGAGAGCTCCTCTCACACCTAGTCAAGATGGAGAGAGCTCCTCTAGTCAGACACCTAGTCAAGATGGCGAGAGAGAGAGCTCCTCTCACACCTAGTCAAGATGGAGAGAGAGAGAGAGCTCCTCTCACACCTAGTCAAGATGGAGAGAGAGAGAGCTCCTCTCACACCTAGTCAAGATGGAGAGAGAGAGAGAGCTCCTCTCACACCTAGTCAAGATGGAGAGAGCTCCTCTAGTCAGACACCTAGTCAAGATGGCGAGAGAGAGAGCTCCTCTCACACCTAGTCAAGATGGAGAGAGAGAGAGCTCCTCTCACACCTAGTCAAGATGGAGAGAGAGAGAGCTCCTCTCACACCTAGTCAAGATGGAGAGAGAGAACAAGCAGTCATCAGCATCCCGCCTGCTCTCCATTTCCCTGACACTCCGGCACTGCGTTGGCTGGGTACGCATACAGTAGCAACAGGAGTAGCCTTTTGCAGCTACATTATGTCTGTGGTCTCTGGGTGAGTCATGCATCATTATAACCCCTTAATTAGCCCCAGTGTGAGCGGTTAATTACCAAGGGAGAGCACGAGAGGGCTGGTCTACCACATACGGGTCATTACTGATGGAACATCGCCTGAACATTGACGTGAAGTTTGTATGAGGGGAACTGATTGTCGGCTCGTTAAAGCTCTGGCATGACAATGTGGCTGATGAACAGAACAGACATCGTATGAGAGATACAAAATGGTCTCCTATTGGGGTAATGTAGAGTGGTAGTGTAGCATAAGAGGCGGTGACAACGATCACAGCTTTGAGTTATAACAATGGTATCAGACGTAGGTTATGTAAGCAATACACGTGAGGAAACACACTCATCTACTAAACATATCTACAGGTGCCTTATCGCTCCTCCACGGTTTATAAACATATCTAGAGGTGCCCCATCGCTCCTCCACAGTCTATGTACACACAAGCATATATGCAGTGAGGAGAGTGTCGGTGTGGTTTGACAGATGCAGAGTTCCTGCTGAGTATTGCTATAAAGGAGTGTCATTATACTCAAGTTAGCTCCATGGTCCCGTGTGGCTCAGTTGGTAGAGCATGGCACTTGCAACGCCAGGGTTGTGGGTTCGATTCCAACAGGGGACTAGTACCAATTAAAATGTATACACTCACTACTGTTAATCGCTCTGGATAAGAGCGTCTGCTAAAATGTAAAAAATGAGAAAAGTTACCGTCTGAGATAGAAACAGTATCTAGGAGGGAAAACATGCAACATATATCCTCTATAAATTGATTTTACAGCACGTCGTTCTTCATGTTAATTTATACTCTGCACATGTCCATAACTACGCCATCTAATTTCCTGCTCAGCAAGGAGGGGGGTCACTGACTGCCTGGCCATGTGCCCTCCGCACACAGACACTCATCATGTACCTGGCGGTGTGTAATAGAAACGCATGGCCTGGTCAGTGCTGCTGGGGATAACTCCTTCCACCTCACCAGAGACGGCTGGAATAACAGCCCCATGAACACATTCATGCAGATGAGGAAGGTAGTGCTTTCTATGGCGGCGGTGTGAAGGAGAATGGATATGTTCTGCTTGTATTAGGGAGCGTGTTGGACAGTCTCGGCTTGGAACATAAGCTATAATAAAGCATGTGACACCTGCGAGACTGTCTAGCAGGCTGTGGAAGAACGACATGGACTGGTGTCGAGAGGGAATATTCGCAATGTATATCATATTCCATCTATACGAGTCTCATTACTGCGGTGCGTTTCCATAGGTACTTCCTGGTGCTCACCTCAACACAGAAGACATGTACATATAACCTCTCTCCCAGCAGCCCTAAGGACAGCAAAAGACACCAAGGGTCAGAGGTCAATGTAATGAAAAATAATGTTTCCTTGAAAGTTTCCATCCCGTTAGATCTCTCAGAGAGAGCGTGAGAGAAAATGACAGTGAGAGGAAAACAGACATAACCATAGAAGGCCCGGTGAAGGGTGCCATCGTTCATTAAGAGTGGGAGAGCACCTCTGGGCTCCTGTGGAGCACCACCTCTGTCCCTCATCCCTCTCCCAGACAAAGAGGCTCTAATTAAGGGAGACCCCGTCCCCCTTGACTCCACCTACTGGCCTACTTGGCTAAATGAGGATTTAGACTGAAGCCCCGGGGAAAGCTCACATTTATCCCTCCACCGGTGGAAATAGACGCAGATTCATCAGGGACGACAGGCTTTGATTACGTAGATTGGATCTGGGGTTCGGTTCGATGTGATACACAATGTGTGTGTGTGTGTGTGTGTGTGTTCGTATTGGTGTGTGTTTACACAAACGCAAATCAAAACCTCTTACACGCAGTACGAGCTGAATTATTTTGCATTCATTCATGAACTGAAAATCCCTCCGCCCCAAACCCCCTCTGGTAAAAAAAACAGGAATTGGAAAAACCACAGAACATACAGGAATTCTGAATCAACTTTGATTTCAGCTGTTTTTAGTGGATTGTCATTCTGTCTCTGTATATTATATGAGGAGTGCTTCTACGCCTGGCTGTGCTGTAGTGGTACGGCAGTGGAGCTAGCTAGTGTAGCGCTCCTTGGGGAGTTCACGTCAGGTCTGAAAATAAACAGAGCACGCACACACACACAGAAAAATTGGACGAAAACAGGGCTGTTTTAGTCAACTGGAAAACGGGCAAAGGAGAGAAAGAAAGTACAAAAACGAGTGAAAGATTTTAGAAACTAAATCCCTCGCTAGCTCTGACACCTGATCAGTGTTTCTGTGTTTTAGTATTAGCGGTGATGTGACAGAGGATATGCGATAGACTGATGTGTTTAGCGCTGGGAAACAAGCGCTTGTGTGTGTGTTTGTGTGTGTATTGAGGGACGCATAATCCACAGATATCCATCACGGTTATCATTCACAGTGAGAAGAGACACTGGTAACTAATTAATATTAATGACGGCTTCCTCTTTAGATTCAAGTAATCGATAACTTGTCCATCCCCTTGGTGCCAAACAAAGCATTTAAATGACGAAACAGTAAATCAAAGATCTGCCACTTCAAAAAAACAGATTTAAAGACAAAACATCTGGATTTCATGACAATCACGGACAGTAGAGAACTATTTTCTTTCCTGAAAGCACAAGAGAGAGTGGTTGAAACCCATCCTCCACACCAATGATACGCCAACCCAGGGATGAGACCAGATTCCATCTCTGTGATTTTCTTAGGTTTGTTTAAGCAATTTCCATCGACACGCCGGCTAATAACATGTTCCGATGCACATTTGGCCAAGGCGTGGTGCGCTCCTCTCATCATGTATCATTCATGCTGTTCTGGTGTCTCCCATCTCCCCCTACAACTGTTCTTGTCACCGTTCGGTAGAAATTGAGTAAAAATAACAAGAACCTGGAATATATTTAGCGATTCGTTGATGCGACCCAATTCAGGCTACAAATGAAGGCCTAAATACAGGCCTATAAAGACATTTGATTGATTGATTCGGTCATTCATTGATTCATTGATTGATTGATTCATTGAGCAGCCAAATATAAAATAGCTTTTCTAAGGATCCATTACTATTTTGCTCATTCTGATCGTGTCAGTCAACTGTCTCCCTCTCTCCAGCTCTTCCTCCCCTCTCCCTCCCTCCCTTCCTTTCTCTGTTTTCTAATGAGATATTTTTAGCCTGCCCGTGCAGGCGTGCAATGCTCAGTCGGGAGGGGGGGGGCCCTGGGGTGGATGCAAATAAATACACACACACACACACACACAGGTAATGTTCTCCTGACACCATACCAAATCGTTGCAGCTTTTCTTTTGTTCCTCTGATGTTCTAGAAATGCTCTGTGCGTGTACTGATTGGCTCTGGGAATGTTTTAGCTCAGTAAAATACCCAATGCGTGTGCTGATTGGCTCTGTCATGTAAAGCAGTGAGCTACACACACTTATTCCCACTTATGGAATATGAGGGTTAAATGGACTGAGGACTTTGCTCTTACACAAATACAGATTTACAGGAGATTTTTTTTAAACAAACACTGTTTGTGACTCAACCCTCCGGCCGTGAGAGAGGGACAGACAGAAGAGAGCAAGAGAGACAGAAACAGAGAGCGAGAGAGAGAGACGGAGAGAGAGAGACGACAGAGGAGAACAAGAGAGAGAGGAGAGCGAGAGAGAGAGGAGAGCAATAGACAGAAGAGAGGAGAGAGCGAGACGGAGACAGTGACAGAGTAGCGCGAGAGAGACCGAGACCGAGAGAGACGACAGAGAAAAAAGTGAGAGAGAGATGAGTAGGAGAAAAAGAGAGACATGCTTAAATACCTCACAGGAGGTATACAGACATGGAACGGAGTGATCCCTCACACCTTGGGGAACCTCACAGCATAGTGAGTGCCCCAGATCCACATATTAGACAGAGCTTTGGGGTGATTGAGTCATCTGTATTCATGCTGGTGTGAACATTCCCAGACACCAAGGTCAGCCATATTGGACAGGCCAGATCAAAGGATGAGCCACAGCACAGGGCAGGGTGACTTTTATTTATTTAGTGTGTGTGTGTGTGGAGAGGGGGTTCTCCAGGAGAACACGCTGGAGGATGAGAAGACAGCGCAACCATGTCACTCATCACATACATACCTTCTCTTTCTCCCGCGGCCCCTACATTTCTCCCTCTATCCCTTCTTTCATGTGTGGCATCAGTAGAACGATCTGTAAATCTCCCAGTGAGCCCCTGGCATTAGGAAACAAATCCAGGCTCCAGACCCTATATGATGGACCGGGGGGGTTTAACCCTCTCCGGCCTGGTTTGCTAATCAACCAATCACGTCTACACCCCTCTCATTAGCAGAGAATGAGCCTGACAGAGCCTAGTAGGATATGCACAAACGTATGACATTGAGTTGGCTTCAAAAACGGATACTTCCTCATCTAACCACAAAGCAAGCGGCACAAAAACCTATACATGCTTAATACTAACCAATTTATAGAAGTGGGAAATCACCAAATGAGAGACAAGAAGAAGTGCAACAAGTCAAAAACACTCCCAAAGCCCATGCATTGACACAAGTGTGTGAGGAAAATAGGTCTGTACCTTCAACACACCTCCACACGGCGAGCCAAAAGGAGTGTGGGTTATTAGAGAGGGACTATTCCCTAAGGAGTCTCACTATCGCACGAGCCTCTGAATTTATCCTCCGTCCATCAGAAGTCGCATGCCCCACTTTGGGAATCCCCAGTGCAAGGAGGAGTAACCTTGAATGTCCAAACTGTAACTCATTCCCTCAAACATAAAGTAAGACGGCTGTTATTAGATCAGTGCGCTGCTCGTGGTGGTTTACAGAGAAAGGGACAGACACACACAATTAAATATAGGGACAGACTGATTTGATAACAGGTACACACTGATTTGATAACACGATCTAACTAAATCAATACAGTGAACCAAAAACCGATCCACTGTGTCCACATTTCTCTGTGCTTTGATAAGGCTTTGATAACACCATATAGGGGTATAGATAAAGCTCACCCAATTGATAAACCACCATCTACAGGTTGCCAGCAGTATACCACCCAGCATCCCACTGCTGACTTGCCTCTGAAGCTGAACAGGGCCGGTCCCTGGATGAGATACCAGATGCTGCTGGAAGTGGTGTTGGATGGCCAGTAGGGGGCAGTCTTCCCTCTGGTCTAAGATCCCCAGGGCAGTGAAGGGGACATTGCCCTGCGTAGGGTGCTATCTTTCTGATGGGAGGTTAAATGGGTGTCCTGACTCTCTGTGCTCATTAAAAATCCCATTGGTACTTATCGTAAGAGTAGGGGTGTTAACCCTGGTGTCATGGCAAAACTCCCAACCTGGCCCCATTCCATCATGGACACCTAATAATTCCTCTCATTCCTAATTGGCATATACTGTATCACTCCTCACCTCGATAGCTGATGTGTGGTGAGCGTCCAGGCACAAAAATGTTTGCTGTGCATTTCCCAGGTGGGTGCTACACATTGCTGGTGGATGAGGTGAGTTTCCCCCTACTATGTAAAGTGCTTTGAGTAAAGTGCTATATAAATCCAATCAATTATATATATATATATATATTACTCTACTTCTTTGAGGAAAGGGTAAGATTTAAAAAGGCTGGTCCTAGATTAACATCTTAAAATATACTGCCTTGGTTTATCGCCACATAACCTGTAAGAGTTAAGATCCCCTGTCTATTTAGTATGTTCCTCCAGTCGTGGCCCTGGTACTGACTGGCACAGACAGCAGATCTGGGGTTTCCCTCCTGTAAGATGACCTTCAGCTGAGGACGGGAGAGATGTGATCGCTCCGCTAGCACTATTCTTTCCCCATCTCTCCTCACATCCATCTCTCTCCTCCTCATCTCGCCCCACTCTCTCTCCCTCTCCATCAGTCTCTCCAATTCATCCCATTTCTCCGTCTCTGTCTCCCCGTCTCTAACAAAATCTTGCTCACCAACTCACCTCTACCCACCTTTCGCTCCTCCCGTTCAAATGTATTTTTTCACTCCCCCTGTCTCCCCGTCTCTTTTTGCCTCACATTCTCCATCTCTCTTCATCTTCTCTCAGGGTGGGGGTGGCTCAGTGGAGCCAATCAGTCAAGCCAATCCTAGAATGGGATCAATAATGGAAAAACCCCAATACACTTCTCCTCAATCCTCTCTGGGCCTCCCTCTATTCAACAGTTCAGCAATCTAATCTTCTCTCTGTACCATAAAGGGGATTGTTTAAAGAATAGGGCACCACCTCCTCACTCCAGCCCTATTCTCTCTCTCTCATTTTATTCATGTTCTGTTCTAGACATAGCTCCTGTCTGTGATACAATTACATTCCTGTCTCTTAGTCCTAATCACCCCTCCCTCCTGTCTCTTAGTCCTAATCACCCCTCCCTCCTGTGTCTTAGTCCTAATCATCCCTCCCTCCTGTGTCTTAGTCCTAATCACCCCTCCCTCCTGTGTCTTAGTCCTAATCATCCCTCCCTCCTGTGTCTTAGTCCTAATCACCCCTCCCTCCTGTGTCTTAGTCCTAATCATCCCTCCCTCCTGTGTCTTAGTCCTAATCACCCCTCCCTCCTGTGTCTTAGTCCTAATCATCCACCCCTCCCGTCTCTTAGTCCTAATCATCCACCCCTCCCGTGTCTTAGTCCTAATCATCCACCCCTCCCGTCTCTTAGTCCTAATCACCCCTCCCTCCTGTGTCTTAGTCCTAATCATCCACCCCTCCTGTGTCTTAGTCCTAATCATCCCTCCCTCCTGTGTCTTAGTCCTAATCACCCCTCCCTCCTGTGTCTTAGTCCTAATCACCCCTCCCTCCTGTGTCTTAGTCCTAATCACCCCTCCCTCCTGTGTCTTAGTCCTAATCACCCCTCCCTCCTGTCTCTTAGTCCTAATCATCCCTCCCTCCTGTGTCTTAGTCCTAATCACCCCTCCCTCCTGTGTCTTAGTCCTAATCATCCCTCCCTCCTGTCTCTTAGTCCTAATCACCCCTCCCTCCTGTCTCTTAGTCCTAATCATCCCTCCCTCCTGTGTCTTAGTCCTAATCACCCCTCCCTCCTGTGTCTTAGTCCTAATCATCCCTCCCTCCTGTGTCTTAGTCCTAATCATCCCTCCCTCCTGTCTCTTAGTCCTAATCATCCACCCCTCCTGTCTCTTAGTCCTAATCACCCCTCCCTCCTGTCTCTTAGTCCTAATCATCCACCCCTCCTGTCTCTTAGTCCTAATCATCCACCCCTCCTGTCTCTTAGTCCTAATCACCCCTCCCTCCTGTCTCTTAGTCCTAATCATCCACCCCTCCTGTCTCTTAGTCCTAATCATCCACCCCTCCTGTGTCTTAGTCCTAATCACCCCTCCCTCCTGTCTCTTAGTCCTAATCATCCACCCCTCCTGTCTCTTAGTCCTAATCATCCACCCCCCCGTCTCTTAGTCCTAATCATCCCTCCCTCCTGTGTCTTAGTCCTAATCACCCCTCCCTCCTGTGTCTTAGTCCTAATCACCCCTCCCTCCTGTGTCTTAGTCCTAATCATCCCTCCCTCCTGTGTCTTAGTCCTAATCACCCCTCCCTCCTGTGTCTTAGTCCTAATCATCCACCCCTCCTGTGTCTTAGTCCTAATCATCCACCCCTCCTGTCTCTTAGTCCTAATCATCCACCCCTCCTGTCTCTTAGTCCTAATCATCCACCCCTCCTGTGTCTTAGTCCTAATCATCCACCCCTCCTGTCTCTTAGTCCTAATCATCCCTCCCTCCTGTCTCAGTCCTAATCATCCCTCCCTCCTGTCTCTTAGTCCTAATCATCCCTCCCTCCTGTCTCTTAGTCCTAATCATCCACCCCTCCTGTCTCTTAGTCCTAATCATCCCTCCCTCCTGTCTCTTAGTCCTACTCATCCACCCCTCCTGTGTCTTAGTCCTAATCATCCACCCCTCCTGTGTCTTAGTCCTAATCATCCCTCCCTCCTGTCTCTTAGTCCTAATCATCCACCCCTCCTGTGTCTTAGTCCTAATCATCCACCCCTCCTGTCTCTTAGTCCTTACTTGTCTGTCTATGTGTGTAAATGTGCGTGCATGTGCGTGTCTGTCTGCAGCCCATTAAGGCATGTGGACGGATCAATCAGCAGTGCCATTCACCAGCGGGAGCCCCAGCCCACGCACCCACCAACCCGCTCCCCACAGCTGCTTCAGAAAGAAGGAGAGAGAGAATAAAAGACTTGCGCTACTTCCTGGACAGGAGGTCCATTCTACAAAGGCAAGACTTTCTATAGTAGCACCAGGATACAGACACAAAGGTCATGAAGAATGCATCTCTAGTTCTACCACTGGCAGTTTCCCTTCAGTTATCCCATAGTGACTGGGGTTGTGACACAGAAGGCTACACTGTGACTCATGTCAGAAATCAAAGCAGGTTAACTGATACCAGTATGAGAGTCATAACACCAAGCAAGGTTTTCATCCCTCGCCATAATGGGTACTAAGGATATAAAATAAGAACTGTAAAGACAGTTGGACATAACCCTGAGCGAGACTTCCCCAGACGTTTTCTGCCTTACCACTGTCTGGTAGACCTTTAAGACATGTGACAGCTCAGCGTTGCAACACAAACCAGAACCACCTACAGAATTCCTCTGGGTAACGTCATTTTACCAGGTATTTACTGACATATGTCAAAACAATGGGTGCTCCCAACCTCCAACTGCATCACCTTAATTGGGGAGAACGGGCTCGTGACTGGAGCGGAATCAGTGGAATGGTATGAAATACATCAAAACACATGGTTTCCAGGTATTTGATGCCATTCCATTCGCGCCGTTTCGGCCATTATTATGAGCCGTTCGTTCTCCCCTCAGCAGCCTCCTGTGAACTGCATACCAATGTAATTTCCATTACATTCTTACATTTTAGTCATTTAGCAGACGCTCTTATCCAGAGTGACTTACAAGAGCAATTAGGGTTAAGTGCCTTGTTCAAGGGCACATCGGCAGTTTTTTCACCTAGTCGGCTCGGGGATTAGAACCAGCGACCTTTCGGTTACTGGCACAACGCTCTTAACCACTAAGCTACCTGCCATGTAATGTGAAGATAAACGGCAGGTAAAAACGTATAACTACCACCTTTTTGTTTCTAACTGGAAACTTTTGACAGGGAGTTGGGGTATTTAGTTGTTTTCAACAGAAACTGCAAAGACAAGGTAAAGACATGGTAAAGACACCTACCCCTGGCAGATAGCTTCTTAGTGTTGATGATTTTGGCAGCATACTCCTGTCCGCTGGAGATCCTCATACATCTTTTCACTATGGAGAAAGCTCCCCTTTAGGAAACACAAAGATGGTGATGAGTAGACAATCAACTGATATAGAGAGCAACAGTAATGGCGTCTTTTTGTAGGCACTATTTCCGCCATGGTTCGTTTTTGGATGTTTTTTTGAATAAATGACGAAAATAAGGTCTGGTAAACACAGGTATAGGAGATCTGATACGTTTTGTTCTATCCCAAAACCATTTCCTTTCTCCACAGAGTGGTGAGGAGGAATCTACCGTGTCCGGAAGAGACTTCACCATTCATTTTCTGGATTCATATGCGCCCAGCTATATCCTGTCCCGGGTTTGTTTTCCCTGGTTTTCCCTGACTAAACTAGCTGGCTAGCTGAACTACGCCAGTTTTCGTCCTCATTGAAAAACTTCATAAATACTGCACCCTCAACTTCAAAACTCCTTTGCTAGTTATACAATCATGTAACTAAGAAATGTGTTGAAAAGAAACTTGAAAATTATGTATTGTTTTGTTGAATAGTCATGACTGGTTCGAGCTATCTGTGGTGTCGTAAGACAACGATGGCGAATTTGATCATTTTCGGGTTTTAGGACTACAAGCTGGCGAGCGCTATATGGCAAGATAAGAGGTTAAGAGAGCTAGCCAGCTTCTAGTCCTAAAACCCAGAAATAAGTTACTTCTGGTTTGTTCAGCCATTCCTATGGGAAAAATTAATGGAGAACGAATAGGGTTTTGGAATAAACGCCGAAAATAAGGTCTGAGGTTAACACAGGCTTAGGAGATCTTATACCTTTTGTTCTATGAGATAATAGCAGTCAGTTAACATGACCTTTATGAATTATGAAGAAAAGTGGTGGGCGTGTGGAAAGGAGTGGGCGTGTCGAAAGGAGTGGGCGTGTCGAAGGGAGTGGGCGTGTCGAAAGGAGTGGGCGTGTCGAAGGGAGTGGGCGTGTCGAAAGCGCTCTGCTTTATATTAGACGGTTTTGATTGAGCAGTGTTTTTCTTCTTCTTCTGTTTCTTACCACGCAGCTACCATACCACAAGAGTTTGGACTTCTGTTTTTAAGCCAGATGATGAGTCATATTTACCTGTTAGTTTTACACAAATAACACGACCATGATACCCAGTAGGAAGCAAGTCGGCAGGCAGGCGGATACAACACTGGTCAGCGGCTTATCTACTTGTGGTGGAGCCCAATCAGCCATACAAAACGTTCTTGAGTGTCAACAAATCTGCCGAATTAGCTGATTCGCTTTCCATACAACCGCTCGCCATATTGGGTTGCAGATACCCATATTTACACCATTACTATTTCTCTCTATAACAGCCTACTAGCTAGAGCACATGGGGGACATGAATACATATGGAGAGGCTGATTACCAAACCTAATTGCTGTATATTACCTGCTGCATACAAAACCAAAGAAAGAGGGATACATTGAAAGCATGCATCTATATTTCGTTTCTTTGCTTCAGTGGTGTACACATTCATTCAAGTTTCTGTAGTCAAGCTCAGATGGGGACGGCTGGGGCCCAGGCTAGAAGATGGAGCCTCGCGCTGGTAAAAGCGCTGAAGACCGCCTAAGCCAAGTGACCTCATTGTCTCCAACCCCACAAAGCCGCCTTGCTTTGCTGGTAAAATAATGCCAAGGGATTCTTCTCGGTCACCCAGGGATAAGGCTGCTTTTAAAAACATTTAACGCGGTAACCTTTCGCTCTACTATGCATTTAAAACCTATAATTCATATCGATGCGTTTACATTGTTGCTAAAAACGATGGCATTTTTTTATTTTGTTTGATTATAAATAGATCCAAGAATAGCATATTTCGGAATGGCATGTGCGCTGCTCGCTCGGCAATAACAATCAGTGGATCAATAGGTCACATTTATGTCAATTTCATTTTGCTGTGAGCAGGGAATGACATCACAGCTGGGAAAATAAGGGATTTCTCCATAAACTTACACTACCATTTACGACAGCGCACCACTAGGAAATTAACGCCCTAACACAGTTGTTTTTCCACTGAAAGGGCAGTGATTTGTTAGACGAAAATAATGTCAAGAGCGATTGAAATCCTACGTAAACATTCAGTAAAGATATCCAAACAAACGCAACGACGCCTTTGGAAAGGACAAGTTTGGAAATATTCATTCGAAGACCAAATGTACGGTTTGAATACAACGGGTACGGTTTCTGTGCACCACACACAGGTAACAGGTAATCAAGAATAACCCCTCGTTTAGAGCGGCAGTAGCTAAACATAATCCAATGCAGATGTGTTGGAGAGAAATAACAAAAACATTGTAATACTTACTTCCCCAGCTCTTCGTAGAGATTATACTCGTCGGTAAATCTGGTACAGGTTGTCAAAGCCATGGCAAAGGACGCGTGCAGAGGAGAGGGAAAACTGTCTCTTTCGGTCGGGACTTTAAACCTCACAGCTAGTCTCCAATGTTTCAAAGTGACACACCTCTGAAACGATAAAAACAAATTCACAGAATAACCATTTAAACTGCAAATTTTCCTTTTCCTGGTCCGTTTCCGAATCCAGGAATTGTTTTTGGCACGGAGTTCACGGGTGGTCAGGGACGTTGAGACTTGGGTCGCGTTCCCCTGCGCAGACGTTACATGCTTCAACCAATGGTTGCGTGCCACATCATCGACTGACACATTGCTATAATATATGATGTGGTTAGTTGATACTTAAAATACCTATCCAGGTGTTGTAAGATTTGGCATACGTCAGCAACGCTTGGGCAGAGGGATCGGTGTTCTCTGTGACTGACTACACTTCGCGCTTTGGGTGCAATACTTTTTCTATCCAGCGCGTCGTGGTTTTGAACATTGTAGAGTACAACGCCTCCCCCTAGCTGTAACCACGGACCCTTTACAGTCAATGCCACGGACCCTCACTGTAAAGAGGCCTACATTTATCAATGACTGTAGTCCAGTGATCATCAACTACATTCAGCCGCGGGCCTATTTTTCTTGAGTGGATTGTCAGGGTGTCGGAACATAATTACTAATAATTTGTAGACTGCAAATTGGCCTCAAGAAGGCCAAACATATATCATATTTGACTAAAACATAATAATTTCAGACCTTGCTTCCATTTCTATATGATCACATATATATCTTATGTGTGGGAATACGTTGGAACATATTTCCCAAATTAAAATCACTTGATTTGCTGGTGTTTTTAGTCTTTAATGCCCCCCCTCCCGTGCTATAGGGTGATTTCAGAGTTCAGCACAATAATAAATAAAAAATCCTCATCAATCTACACACAATACCCCATAATGAAAAGCGAAAACAGGTTTTTTAAATGTTTACAAATGTATTACAAATAATAAAGAAATACCTTTACATAAGTATTCAGACCCTTTGCTATGAGACTTTGAAATTGAGCTCGGGTGCATCCTGTTTCCATTGATCATCCTTGAGATGTTTCTACAACTTGATTGGAGTCCACCTGTGGTAAATTAAATTGATTGGACATGATTTGGGAAGGCACACACCTGTCTATATAAGGTCCCACAGTTGACAGTGCATGTCAGAGCAAAAACCAAGCCATGAGGTCGAAGGAATTGCCTGCAGAGTGCCGAGACAGGATTGTATCAAGGCACAGATCTGGGGAAGGCTACCAAAAAAGTTCTGCAGCATTGAAGTTCCCCAAGATCACAGTGGCCTCCATCATTCTTAAATGGAAGAAGTTTGGAACCACCAAGACTCTTCCTAGAGCTGGCTGTCCGGCCTAACTGAGCAATCGGGGAGAAGGGCCTTGGTCAGGGAGGTGACCAAGAACCAGATGGTCACCCTGACAGAGCTCCAGAGTTCCTCTGTGGAGATGGGAGTATCTTCCAGAAGGACAACCATCTCTGCAGCACTCAACCAATCAGGCCTTTATGGTAGAGTGGCCAGACGGAAGCCACTCCTCAGTAAAAGGCACATGACAGCCAACTTGGTGTTTGCCAAAAGGCACCTAAAGGACTCTCAGACCATGAGAAACAAGATTCTCTGGTCTGATGAAACCAAGATTGAACTCTTTGGCCTGAATGCCAAGCGTCACGTCTGGAGGAAACCTGGCACCATCCCTATGGTGAAGCATGGTGGTGGCAGCATCATGCTGTGGGGATGTTTTTCAACGGCAGGGACTGGGAGACTAGTCAGAATCGAGGGAAAGATGAACGGAGCAAAGTACAGAAAGATCCTTGATGAAAACCTGCTCCAGGACCTCAGACTGGGGTGAAGGTTCACACTCCAACAGGACCACGACCCTAAACACACAGCTAAGACAATGCAGGAGTGGCTTCGGGAGAAGTCTCTGAATGTCCTTGAGTGGCCCAGCCAGAACCCGGACTTGAACCCGATTTAACATCTTTGGAGAGACCTGAAAATAGCTGTGCAGCAACGCTCCCCATCCAACCTGACAGAGCTTGAGAGGATCTGCAGAGAAGAATGGGAGAAACTCCCCAAATACAGGTCTGCAAAGCTTGTAGCGTCATACCCAATAAGATTCAAGGCTGTAATCGCTGCGAAAGGGGCTTCAACAAAGTACTAAGTAAAGGGTCTGAATACTTATGTAAATGTGATATCTCAGTTTAAAAAAAATAAAAAATAGCAACCTGTTTTTGCTTTGTCATTATGGGGTATTGAGTGTAGATTGGCGAGGGGAAAAAACAATTTACTCAATTTTAGAATAAGGCTGTAACCTAACAAAATGTGGAAAAAGTCAAGGGGTCTAAATACTTTCCGTAGAATATAAATTATTTGTGGAAAAAAGGTTTAGATTGTCCCGTCTCCCTGAGCTCTAAAACAAAAACATTTTCTCCTCATGGCAAAATGTGTAAAATGGCACGAGATTAGCTATAAAACTGCGCATTTTACTCTCTGCCCCATGGCAAAACAAAAATCAGACAAATATTTTTCCAGACCTTACGTTGGGGCCCCGTGAAACTTCACTACACCACTGACCACAGGAGGCTGCTGAGGGGAGGATGGCTCATAATAATAATGTGTGGAATAGAGAGAATTGTATCAGCCACGTGTTTGATGTATTTGATAGCATTCCGCTCCAGCCATTACCACAAGCCCGTCCTCCCCAATTAAGGTGCCACTAACCTCCTGTGATGCATACATACAGTCGAGCCCATCCTCTCCAATTAAGGTGCCACTAACCTCCTGTGATGCATACATACAGTCGAGCCCATCCTCTCCAATTAAGGTGCCACTAACCTCCTGTGATGCATACATACAGTCGAGCCCATCCTCTCCAATTAAGGTGCCACTAACCTCCTGTGATGCATGCATGAATCCAGGCGAAAAGTAATCCAACAACCTTAAACATCTAAATGATTTATTGTGTGTATTTATTGTGGTTTTATTGAATGGCCACGGTGAGAAGTGGGAGGAGTGCAAATCTCAAGGGCAGTGTTTTGGACTCGAACCCTCGTCAATTGTGATATTCTTATAGGCCGGTGTCAGTGGCACTTACTCTGGCTAACACCTAACTCTCCAAAGGAAATCATCTCCCAAATATCACTATTTCTAAAACAAGCCATAGAAAGTTGGTTGCAATTTCAATTTAATCCTCCAGAAATGACAGAACAAATAATGCAACAAATATTGTGGTTAAACTCAAATACTAATTGATAAAAAATGTTTTAAAAAGGTGATATCATAGGTAGGACTGATGGAGTTATGTCGCACATGCAGCTAACAAAAACATATGGAAATGTCTGCTCTACCCAAAATTACAACCAAATAATTGCAGCCTTACCGCAAAAATGGAAGAGGAAAGTGGAAGGGGGAAAAAGTAAGGAACTTGTCTGTCGGCCCTGCATTAAAGACCATTAATTTGTTAAAGAAAATTGTGATAAATAAAAAAGGTATACCAGTTTCATTTAAGGACCAAAGGATTGACAGCCGTCCCATATAGATTGCAAAATAGTTGGGAAGAGATTTTTGATGTACCGATTCCATGACATAGTGTTTATGAACTGATACGCAAAACGACGCCGGATTCAAAACGTATCATTTTTCAATTCATATTATTATACAAAATTCTTGCAACCAATAGAATGTTATTTATATGGGGGATACAATCTTCCCAGCTCTGCAGATTTTGCTTGCGAAGAGACAGAATCATTAGATCATTTGTTTTGGTACTGTCCATTTGTAGCTTGTTTTTGGTCACAGGTCCAGGAATGGCTGAAGGATTGCAATATTTACCTGGAGCTAACCCTGCAGATAGCACTACTGGGTGATCTGAAAAGTCATAGTCAATTGATCAATAATATAATAATACTTTTAGCAAAAAAATATATTTTCAATTTACAATCTGTAGAAACAACGAGAATAGAAAGGTTCAGAACTTTTGTGAAACATCACAGTACAGTTGAAAAATATATGACAAATAGAAATCCAATATGGATGGTGTTAAGAGATAGATGGGAGGGTTTGAATGGAGTTGAAGGTTGGGACTAATAACAACTAATAACAACAAGATAACTAATATAAAAAAAATACTGTGTCCATAATAAGTATATAGGTTATAGGTTAAGAACTTTTGTGAAAGAGCACAGTTTAAAAGATATGGCATATAGAAGCAAACCGGATGGACATCATGAAAATGATCAGGGAGATTGAGGAAGTTCAGGAGTAAAAACAAACAAAATGGAACTATTGTAAAATTGACTGTGTCCATAAAATGTATATATAGTATGTATAAGCTGGAAGTAGAGGCCTAAGCGCTGTTGTTCACTAGTTTACTCCAATTAGGGAAAGGGTGGTGGGGTTGGAACGTAATAAAGGAAAATATATTTTTAAAAAGGATGTGTGTGTATATATACAGTTGAAGTCAGAAGTTGACATACACCTTAGCCTTTGCAACTGCACATGGGGACAAAGATCGTACTTTTTGGAGAAATGTCCTCTGGTCTGATGAAACAAAAATAGATATGTTTGGCCATAATGACCATCGTTATGTTTGGAGGAAAAAGGGGGACGCTTGCAAACCGAAGAACACCATCCCAACCGTGAAGCACGGGGGTGGCAGCATCATGCTGTGGGGGTGCTTTGTTGCATGAGGGACTGGTGCACTTCACAAAATAGATGGCATCATGAGGAAGGAAAATTATGTGGATATATTGAAGCAACATCTCAAGACATCAGTCAGGAAGTTAAAGCTTGGTCACAAATGGGTCTTCCAAATGGACAATGACCCCAAGCATACTTCCAAAGTTGTGGCAAAATGGCTTAAGGACAACAAAGTCAAGGTATTGGAGTGGCCATCACAAAGCCCTTACCTCAATCCTATAGAAAATTTGTGGGCAGAACTGAAAAAGCGTGTGCGAGCAAGGAGGCCTACAAACCTGACTCAGTTACACCAGCTCTGTCAGGAGGAACGGGCCAAAATTCACACAACTTACTGTGGGAAGCTTGTGGAAGGCTAGCCGAAACATTTGACCCAATTTAAACAATTTAAAGGCAATGCTACCAAATACTAATTGAGTATATGTAAACTTCTGACCCACTGGGAATGTGATGAAAGAAATAAAAGCTGAAATAAATCATTCTCTCTACTATTATTCTGACATTTCACATTCTTAAAATAAAGTGGTGATCCTAACTGACCTAAGACAGTGAATTTTTACTAGGATTAAATGTCAGGAATTGTGAAAAACTGAGTTTAAATGTATTTGGCTAAGGTGTATGTAAACTTCCGACTTCAACTGTATATGTGTATGTATGTATGTATATATATATATATATATATATATATATATATATATATATATATATATATATATATATATATATATATATATATATATATATTTGCGGGGGGGGAAATGGGGGATTGGAAGTGATGCAGACAATTACATTGATGGAAGTTACAATCTATCTGCAATATTAAATAAAGTTGATCTACCCCATTACAAAAAAACTGTCTGGAATGTCTCTTTGATGTTGTCGGCACAAAAATGAAGAGGGCTGTGCTTTTACTGGTTGGCTCTCCTCTGACACTCAGCCCCCGAGCGCCACCCCCTTCCATTACAGCGGTTGGATTTTCAAATCCAAACGAGAGGTCTGAACCCCGAGTGGAAAAAAAAACATTTGAGAGAAACAATCAAACCCTTCCCACAATGTCTGTTCTAATATTGGCCTCCTTTCCAGACCAGTTTGTCACAGCTCTCCCTGCGCTGTGAGTCACGTGGGTCGCATCAGTCAGGCTACCGTGGTAGTAACCACTAGACCAAGGGTAGGCAACCCTGTTCCTGGAGTGCCGCAAGGTACTGCAGGATTTTGTTCCAACTAGGCACCACACCTGAACAACTGAGCTAATTGATCAGTTCAATGGTTGCCTAAATTCAACACCCCTGGTTTTCCAGGTTAGATCAATCAAAAACATGAAGTGGCTGTGGCCCTCCAGGACCAGGGTTGCCTATCCCTGCACTAGACCAAACACATATTGTTCTGCTCTGTCAAATTGTAATAAATAATGTCAGTTTTGTCCCATCATATGATAGAGATAATAGTCTTACAGGCGACATTCGATTCTTTTCCAGAATGCCATTCATATTTCTTACCATATTTGCATGAGCTCCATCACAATGACAATGTTATATATTTGGAATAGCTGAGGTATCTATGCACTAGCCCAATGGTCTATCCACAGAGGGGTACAGGGGGTACTTGAGAAGACTCATGACTCATGATACCAAATGCACATGAGGGGGTACTTCAGGGTTACTCCGGTTAGAGCAAGTTGGTGGTACAGTAACCGAAAAAGGTTGGGAACCACTGCACTAGCCTACAGAGTTTTGGACTCACACCGCCCTCTTGTGGGAATTTAAGGATGATGCATGCACTTTGCCCTGCCCCGTGTCTCACTGCTCAGTCTAGACATCACTGCTCCATTCATTGCCTGATGATGGTCATGTCCTGCGTGACCAAAACTGACCGATACTGACCACATTAACTTTCATGTCCAGTGAACTGTCACATACACAGATGAAAGTGATCAGAATGTCAGGCTATGGCCAGACCCTTACCATATGGTTCAATTCCAGGCTGTATCACAATCCGGCCGTGGTTGGGAGTCCCATAGGTCGGCGCACAATTGGCCCAGCGTCGTCCGGGTTTGGCCGGGGTATGCCGTCATCGTAAATAAGAATTTGGTCTTAACTGGCTTGCCTAGTTAAATAAAAGTTACATAAAAAAATAATTCAAATATGAGGAGGATTTCAGGCTATGGCCAGACCCTGACCATATGAGGAATAGGGGATCAGAATAATTCGTTACAGAATAAAAAGGGAGAGTCAGTCAGTCAAACATCCTATTTATTTACATGTCAGGGGTGACTGGCAGTACATAAAACCTAGGGGAGAGTGGGGTAAGTTGAGCCAGAGGGGTAAGTTGAGCCAGAGGGGTAAGTTGAGCCATCCTTGTTTCTAGGAAACCATACATGATGTCTGTGAAGCAAAAACCACATGGAAAAAGTGGTAAGCAAGTTTGGTCCAAAAAAACGATGAATTTATTGTGTTAGAGGTTTCATAATGCTTGTATCTAAACTAAAGTAGATCATTTTAAGATTGTTCTATACATCTGTTGAGGTCTCTATAAGCTTCAATATGAGGTCCTAAACCTAGGATGAAAGTGCATCCTTGTAGCTGTGTGGGCTAATATAGTCAAAATGTTTGCCTTGGGGTAAGTTGAGCAAATTGAAGTGTTTTCTTCTCAGGCGTAATGCAAGGCATTATCACTGGGATATGAGGTAACAACAGGGCCTATCTTAAAAGTGTTTTAAAAAAGTACAACGTTTTTGTAAGGTGTTAAGCCTGTGTTAAAATATGCTTAAAATTCTTAAAAGACAAAAAAGCGATTGTGATTGTGTTGAATTGTGTTTGGGAAATGAAGATATACATGTTTTTAAAAAGGTAGTGATAATATTTCATTCAGTACAGAAATTAGTAGGCGGTTTACCCGGTCCTGTGGCTCAATTTACCCCATACCCGGGTAATCTATGTTTTCAAACCTATAATGTTTACATGAATTCGGATTATTTCCACATCCTGAAATATATGTAGATATCTTTGTTAGAAAGAATACTATATTTCCCTTGACGGAGTGATGTTGAATGTAAAAAATGGCTCAATTTACCCCACTCTCCACTACCTCATGCTATACTCCTTCCGTGTGTGTTTGTGTGCGTGCGCGTTTCCGTGCATGTGTGTTTGTGACCAGTCATACAGCTGCTTATGAAGCCAAGCTGTTAGGGAAAGTTTCTGACATGAGCTGCAGGAGAAATGTCTCAAATAAATTATTTGATTCATACAGTAACACATGTCAGAAAGTAAACATCTTTCCATGTAGAATTTAGGATGAATATTATTTCCATATGAATTGTGATCCCTCATATTTTGACAGTGATAAGACGTAACTGAGACATATTTATACACATTCTACATAACATCATATGCGATGCCATCAGTTTTGATGATGATTGACAGTTTGACATTAAAAGCCATTATTTTCTCCTCTCCCACAGGATAATCCCAACTAAATATGCACGCTCTGACATGTCCCAAGCGGCCCGTCTACTATCATTAAAATGGATGATGACATTTCACATGACCTTACGTTTAATAACGCTACATTTTCTTCACTTCTTCTTGACACAGGGAGAACATGTGGACTTCACATAAAGAATCGGAGCTACTCTGATATCAGTGGGAAGGTCAAAAATAGACCACTAAAGCCCAGAAGGGATCGGTCCTGTGTAGCTCAGTTGGTAGAGTATGGCGCTTGTAACGTCAGGGTTGTGGGTTCGATTCCCACGGGGGGCCAGTATGAAAAATGTATGCACTCACTAACTGAAAGTCGCTCTGGATAAGAGCGTCTGCTAAATGACTAAAATGTAAAATTGAACCTCGGTTTCTTCGTTACAATTTTGTTTTCTTCTTTGGAGAAGATAAAGGTTAAATAAAATAAAACAAATTAAAAGAGAGGACAGATCGCGAGAGGGGCAATGTAATGTAATTTCAGCTCACTAGTGCAGTAGACTATGCATCCCAATATTTTCCTTTCTGTCGAGATGTTGAATCAGATTCCAGGTGTTCATTGTAAGGGGAAACTTGACCTCCTTCGCCTAATACCATGAGTAAGGCTCTGGGCAGTGGCGGCTGGTGAAAAATATTCTCGGTGGGGCTGTGCCATACTTTTTTTTTCCTGTAACCATCGCGATATATTTTAACACAAACTGCAGGAAAGCAGTGCTCAGTGAAACATTCAGTAATTATTTAATGCCAATATTAAAAAGTTGAGGCATTCTTACACAAAAACATATTACACAAACCCAAGCCTTTCATTTGCATTTAAAGTGAACTTTTCACCATTGGTAGTAAACAGGCAACGCAACAGGCATGCTGTCAGAACAGAGTGGAAAGTGGACAATAACATGAAATTATTATAAAGTTTATAGGAAATCTTACACTGTATAAAAGGATGTATAATATAGAAATGGATATCAAGTGGTTGAACTCAAACCTTTGACTGGAAGAATAGCATACAGTATTTTATGATCATACTAAATGTGACTAATTGTTAATGTGCTCCAGAACTGCAACAATTAATTGATACAAAACAACATATATACAGTAATATTAGCAAAGACACTATTAAGACTTTCTAGAGTACCATATATAACTGGATTTTTTATGCTAAGGTCAACTATATACAAAGAAACATGCGGCCAGAGCTGCTCTGTGTGTGTGTGTCTGTCATCTTATTTGTACAGGAATTTTATATATATATATATAGACAGACAGACAGACAGACAGACAGACAGACAGATAGTGTGTATATACACACAAACTATGTCTAGTAACTGCTTTTAACCTGTGATGTACATAATTAACTGATGTTATTACGTTTTAATGCAACATAAGTACTACACAGTTTGTAATAATTATTCAGGTGTCCACCAGGTCAATTTCTAGAAGAGACCTAGTTGTTATTGAAGATTAACATTATTTTTAAGTACACAGCAGACTTTGGTCTGCTGTGTACTTAAAAATAATGTTAATCTTCAATAACAACTAGGTCTCTTCTAGAAATTGACCTGGTGGACACCTGAATAATTATTACAAACTGTGTAGTACTTTCCTGCATTATTATCAACGTCTGATTGTGTCTTCTCTTTCCTTTTAAAATACTAAAACAAATATAATTGTGACAGCTCTATGATAATCACTCACTTTGATGACCAGACACATTTAGGCTTTTAAACTGTTGTAAGTGAACTATTCATCTTTCTAACAACATCTTTATCAGCCAATAGTAAATATAGTTATTTACCTGATTGTTAGCATGCTGTCTGTGAACCTCTGGACAAGTGCTTTAATGAAGACAGGGTCGATGTTCCTCTTCTGCAGCTGGCTGAAAAGCATGTCCACATTTGGCATGATCTTGTGGAACAGTGCCAGGAAAAAACAGAAAGCCTCGTCTTCGAGCATCCTCACAAAGCCCCCCGCCTCTCTGACAGTCGGGGCATCAAAGTTCCCAGAGTCTCTGATGGTCTGGAAACACGTTAGTGGGTGGAAACGTCAGTCGTCTCGTCAGCTTGAATGGCGATAAAATCAGCACTCTTTACTTCCTCCAGGATGTAATCCTTAAGCACTGACAGCATACATTCCAACAGCTCGTTCTGTATCGTCTTTGACGTGCCCTTAAAAACGGTAGCTGTCTTCAGGTGCTCCTCCAGCACACTGTCGAGGGAGGCAACAAAATCCACTAAGCCCCGGAAAATGCCGGGGTTGTCCGAGGAGTCAGTCTCCTCGTGCCCACGCAAGGCCAACTCAAAAGCCCCACAGAACTTCACACAATCGATAATTTTGGATAGAATGTGCCTGTTTTTATCCACCTCCTCATTGTGTTTCCTCACCGCAATCCTGTGGCCGTCATCCAGCTGCGTAGCAATGTTCACCCTTCCTAATACAGCTAGCTTTACAGAGTTGTCCATGTGTGCCCTGGTGTTCTCATGTTTCTTTACCTTCTCTGACAGGTGCTTCATATCCCTCACTCCGGTACCTGTCCATGCTGAATCTGACCCCGTCCGGCCCGTCGTTTTAAAAAGCAAGCACGGAAAGCAAAATAAAGCATTAGCATCAGTGCACCCAGCTAGCCAAGCCTTCCTGGTGTACCAGCTACGGGAGAAGCCGCGCATATACTGCTTCCCTTTCTCGCTAGCCTGCTGTCTGATTGAGAGGTCAGGTTGATCTGGGCCCAGCTCTTTCACCCGAACTTTCTCTGACGAAGTTCTCCTCTCAAACGGATCTTGGAGGAGAGATTTCACCGAGTTAGGGTTGGGTCTTGGAGGAGTAACGTTTGCGCTCACCATTGTCGTCTAGTAAAAATGGCGCCACTGGAGCCCGGTCCTTATTTTATCAGGGGCGAGCTTGGGGCGATAAAATAATCGCCCTCCTTGGATTCGAATTAAAATCGCTGATTAGCTACATTTTATGTCATACATTCATATCTTAAATTAGCAATTGGCTTAACTGCTACGTAGACCCGCCTCCTCGGGGCACTTTCTGTATCGCCCAGAGCTGACGAGGCGTTTGACAGGCAGAGGAAAGGTTGCGAATATGATTTTCTATCATATCTTACACATATTACTGTGTGCATTCCATATTTCAAACACACAAATATTGACATACTGATGTTTTTATTATTATTATTATTATTTTTATTTATTTTTTATTTTATTTTTTAAAATAATTTTATTTAAGGGGGCGGCGCTCTAGCGCCCTCTATCGGCCAGCCGCCACTGGCTCTGGGGGAAAACCCCACAGCCTTATAATTGCAGAGCAACAATAGTTGTAGGCTACAACTAGGGTCCAAGGGTTTTTCATGGTCAAGTTATGTGGTCGGGAAAAATCTGAGCTCTAATCATGACCGCTGATCTGTGAAGGCTTGATATATTAAAATGATGGTGTTAACCTATCCAGGCCTTTCACCCATCAGTGTTTCTGAAAGAAAGGAGAGGAATGGAGGGAGAGAGGAGAGGAATGGAGGGATAGAGAGTAAGAGAGGAAACCACTGGGACCCAGCCAGGGAGGGATAGAGAGTAAGAGAGGAAACCACTGGGACCCAGCCAGGGAGGGATAGAGAGTAAGAGAGGAAACCACTGGGACCAGCCAGGGAGGGATAGAGAGTAAGAGAGGAAACCACTGGGACCAGCCAGGGAGGGATAGAGAGTAAGAGAGGAAACCACTGGGACCAGCCAGGGAGGGATAGAGAGTAAGAGAGGAAACCACTGGGACCCAGCCAGGGAGGGATAGAGAGTAAGAGAGGAAACCACTGGGACCAGCCAGGGAGGGATAGAGAGTAAGAGAGGAAACCACTGGGACCAGCCAGGGAGGGATAGAGAGTAAGAGAGGAAACCACTGGGACCCAGCCAGGGAGGGATAGAGAGTAAGAGAGGAAACCACTGGGACCCAGCCAGGGAGGGATAGAGAGTAAGAGAGGAAACCACTGGGACCAGCCAGGGAGGGATAGAGAGTAAGAGAGGAAACCACTGGGACCCAGCCAGGGAGGTGAACAGCTGAATGGTGTAAATGACTCCATGTGAGAGGAAGGATGAGGAAGTGATTGTTCCTTCCATTCTGCCTGCTGACCATACTGCTGCCCTGCCTGCTGCCCTCCCTTCTGACCATACTGCTGCCCTGCCTGCTGCCCTGCCTGCTGACCATACTGCTGCCCTGCCTGCTGACCATACTGCTGCCCTGCCTGCTGACCATACTGCTGCCCTGCCTGCTGACCATACTGCTGCCCTGCCTGCTGACCATACTGCTGCCCTCCCTTCTGACCATACTGCTGCCCTGCCTGCTGCCCTGCCTGCTGACCATACTGCTGCCCTGCCTGCTGACCATACTGCTGCCCTGCCTGCTGACCATACTGCTGCCCTGCCTGCTGACCATACTGCTGCCCTGCCTGCTGACCATACTGCTGCCCTGCCTGCTGCCCTGCCTGCTGACCATACTGCTGCCCTGCCTGCTGACCATACTGCTGCCCTGCCTGCTGCCCTGCCTGCTGGCCATACTGCTGCCCTGCCTGCTCTTGTATCTTTCGGAAGGCTGCAACTCCACTTTGACTTTTTCCTCTCCCCACCTCTCCTCCCCGCTCTCTCGCTCTAACTCTCCCTCCCTCTCTCCCTCTGCTAAGACCTTCAGCAATAGGAAACCTTGGCTGCCCAAATAAAGTGGTCGGAGCCCTCAAAGGCAATGAGACTCCTGAGCGGTTTTCGTCTGAAGGGTGAAGGGTGGACACGCGGGAGGGAGGGACTGGCACTATGACGTCGGCTCTGGTTGGCGCTGATGCACCACAGCTGTGCCCTCACCTGCAGAAAGACATAGAGAGCTGTAGGGCTACCGTACTCCCTGGTGCACCAGGCTCTTTACACACACACGCACAGTCAGTCCATTTATTTGTTAAATGTTGGCTCATCCTCCTATGGATTATTAATGAATAGGGTGTGTGCTTGAAAAGCATGATTAAACGACTGGCTTCTCTGAGGACCATTACGCAATAGTTGACAGAGAGCTATCAAACACTTCCTCCACTTTCTGAGTCATATAGACCAGAGGTTCCCAAACCTTTTCACTCACGCCCCCATTCCAGCATTGGGGAACTTCCCGCGTCTCCCCTGCGCACATGCCATGTCTATTTCTCTGGGCACAAGCACTGTTCATGACACAAAATGTTCACACCCATCTTGTTGGTGGAGAGAACATGTTGCAGTTTTAAAGCTCATTTTCTTGCAATTCTACACATTTTGCCATGTCTAATGTGTATTCATGTGATATTTGAGTGACTCAAACATTACAACAATCTATGGGTTAAAAAACCTAGCTAGAAAACTTTAGCTGAGATGGACTAGTTGATCTGGACATTTCTGACAAGTTATAAATAGCTCTCTAAGGTATACAATGACAGACATGACTAGAGAAACTGATGATGCATTACCCAATTTCAAAATTGCACCTTGTGCATTCTACTATTATAACTTTCAAGAGTAAGTTGAAAGCTGGAATGGGTTCCTTTAAAATTCAGTATATACAGTGGGGAAAAAAAGTATTTAGTCAGCCACCAATTGTGCAAGTTCTCCCACTTAAAAAGGTGAGAGAGGCCTGTAATTTTCATCATAGGTACACGTCAACTATGACAGACAAAATGAGAAAAGAAAATCCAGAAAATCACATTGTATGATTTTTAATGAATTTATTTGCAAATTATGGTGGAAAATAAGTATTTGGTCACCTACAAACAAGCAAGATTTCTGGCTCTCACAGACCTGTAACTTCTTCTTTAAGAGGCTCCTCTGTCCTCAACTCGTTACCTGTATTAATGGCACCTGTTTGAACTTGTTATCAGTATAAAAGACACCTGTCCACAACCTCAAACAGTCACACTCCAAACTCCACTATGGCCAAGACCAAAGAGCTGTCAAAGGACACCAGAAACAAAATTGTAGACCTGCACCAGGCTGGGAAGACTGAATCTGCAATAGGTAAGCAGCTTGGTTTGAAGAAATCAACTGTGGGAGCAATTATTAGGAAATGGAAGACATACAAGACCACTGATAATCTCCCTCGATCTGGGCCTCCATGCAAGATCTCACCCCGTGGGGTCAAAATGATCACAAGAACGGTGAGCAAAAATCCCAGAACCACACGGGGGGACCTAGTGAATGACCTGCAGAGAGCTGGGACCAAAGTAACAAAGCCTACCATCAGTAACACACTACGCCGCCAGGGACTCAAATCCTGCAGTGCGAGACGTGTCCCCCTGCTTAAGCCAGTACATGTCCAGGCCCGTCTGAAGTTTGCTAGAGTGCATTTGTATGATCCAGAAGAGGATTGGGAGAATGTCATATGGTCAGATGAAACCAAAATAGAACCTTTTGGTAAAAACTCAACTCGTCGTGTTTGGAGGACAAAGAATGCTGAGTTGCATCCAAAGAACACCATACCTACTGTGAAGCATGGGGGTGGAAACATCATGATTTGGGGCTGTTTTTCTGCAAAGGGACCAGGACGACTGATCCGTGTAAAGGAAAGAATGAATGGGGCCATGTATCGTGAGATTTTGAGTGAAAACCTCCTTCCATCAGCAAGGGCATTGAAGATGAAACGTGGCTGGGTCTTTCAGCATGACAATGATCCCAAACACACCGCCCAGGCAATGAAGGAGTGGCTTCGTAAGAAGCATTTCAAGGTCCTGGAGTGGCCTAGCCAGTCTCCAGATCTCAACCCCATAGAAAATCTTTGGAGGGAGTTGAAAGTCCGTGTTGCCCAGCGACAGCCCCAAAACATCACTGCTCTAGAGGAGATCTGCATTGAGGAATGGGTCAAAATACCAGCAACAGTGTGTGAAAACCTTGTGAAGACTTACAGAAAATGTTTGACCTGTGTCATTGCCAACAAAGGGTATTAAACAAAGTATTGAGAAACTTTTGTTATTGACCAAATACTTATTTTCCACCATAATTTGCAAATAAATTCATAAAAAATCCTACAATGTGATTTTCTGGAGAAAAAAAATCTCATTTTGTCTGTCATAGTTGACGTGTCCCTATGATGAAAATTACAGGCCTCTCTCATCTTTTTAAGTGGGAGAACTTGCACAATTGGTGGCTGACTAAATAATTTTTTCCCCCCACTGTATATATATTGTGACGCGCTCATAGTTTGGGAACCACTGATAGACAACGCTGTGAAAACCACCCTGCTGGCGCTCAGTCTGCTCTCTGTTTCAAACATGATGACAGAGAAACAGAGGAAGACTGATCTCATACACATCATTTGGATTGGGAAGATTCATTAAAAACAAATTTCCTTCATCTGCCAATGAAGGAAATCGAGTAAATAGTCTGCATGTTTGCCTTAATTTGCATATTTCTGTAGTACAAGACATTGGCAAGTGCAGATGTGAATGACTTCGTGTGTCTCTGACCTGAATAGTCTCTCTATGGACAAGCTAAACAGTCAATGTGTGTTTGAGAAACTGAATGTGATTAATCAAAGAAGGATGAGCCAGTGAATCATCAACCATCACAGGTTACATCATTGGTGATTTGGCAAAATAAACAATGTCTTCCCTTCTGCCTTTCAACCTGGGAAACATGCTTGTTCCAACCTTGGACCTGCCTTCCATTGTCAGCTATGGGTAGCGGCCACAGTCAAGGGGTCAGAAGGCGTCACCCATGACATCATTGAACACAGAAGCACTAGTTCCTGCATATCCTATGATATAAGAGAGAACAAGATATTCCTTTCTCATGGTCCGCCAAGCGAACCTGCAACCAAAGTTACAGAAAGCCATAATCTATGACATCATCACATCTCTGTGTACTGCATGTGACTTGTGAGTTGATGACTTGATTCAACCTTAACTTTTGGTCGGTGCATTCATTGTTGAGGGTGTAGTTTTAAGATTGTTCTTGGCAGCATATTCAGTGACTCCAGGTCAGAGTGGAGGAGGAAATCCTCCTGGCCCTTGTCATGGTGTATTCTGTATGGGAGTAGAAGGTGTTCCCCCAGTGGCTAATGGTACGGCTCCAGCTCTCAGTGGGTGGAGCAGGGCATGCTGCTGAGAGATGGATAGGTCCACTGGGGGTGGGGGGGTGTTGGGGCCCTCAGCGGAGAGAGGTTAAAGCTGACAGCACAGCTGGAGGGCTAGCACCGCCACGGGCCTGGACCTGTGTTAGAATGAGAGAAAGGGGGAAGAAAGGAGAGAGGGAGAAGACTATGGAAAGACAGGCAGGAGAAGAGTAGACCAGGAAGAGAGTGAGGGATTGAAAGAGAGGGAGAAGGGGACACTGACAAGTGAGGGGAGAGGGACAGAACTAGGGGATAGATTCAATCAAAGATCTGCGATATAGCGCGATTGAAATGTAAAGGTAATTTCAGATTGAGCCGACATATGCAGCGTTTACCGTGAATGCAGTCTCCGCGAACACACACACGTCCATACACACAAACACACACACAATATACAGACAGGAGCACACGTGTACGTAAGCACACACACACCAACGCCCACACTCCCCACCTCCACATAAGGACCAATAAATGTCAGTTTTAATATTTAGGCTTAACTCAGTTGTGTATGGGGAGCTGTCATGATGCACTACAACAGAACACTATGTTTTTCCAGCAGCAGGTGTGACACGCAAAGTGTGTGTGTGTGTGTGTGTGACTGTGTGTTCCTACATAAACTTCCCATCATAACAAAGCAAGGCAGCTCCTGTTCCCACAGGCAATGGTTGTAACATCCTGACACATCAATCACTGACCATGAAGTCACTTCCTGGGCGGACCGTCTTCCCACATTACACTGTTGTCATAAGGTCATAAGGTCATAAGGTCCGAGCAAGGCCCCCCCCCTCCCCTCCCCTCCCCACCAAATTATTATTATTTTTCAATGTTTTATGGGGCAGAAAGACAAATGTGCAGTATTATAGCTAATCCCAATGCTATTTAACACATTTTGCCATGAGGCTGAGAGAAAATGTTGCTGTTTTAGAGCTCAGGGGTTCTTGAAAGACGGGACAATCTCAACTTTTTTCCCACAAATATTTGTCTTAATATTAACAAAATATGAAGTACATATTTTCATAGACCAAAGTATCAGCTATCACACCATGTAAAGGAACAACCTCCTAATAACAAATTATAATCATAAAATGCAACTAACTGGATTTATGTCAACTCTATCAGATACCATAAAAGGCATTTAATTTTTACAATTATTGTCCAACAAGTGTTTAAAGACCTTGATTGTTTAATTCTAACATTTGATTATTCAAATATGTATTACAAATCTCCAAACGTCTTTTTCTTTAAATGCTCCAGGGCTAATCTTCAATTGCTTAAGATTATATTGCAGAACAGTGACCTAACCTAACCTTAACCACACTGCTAACCTTATGCCTAACTCTAACCTTCAATTAAGACCCCATTTTTATTATGTTTTTCATGAATTTTTACAATATAGCCAATTTTTACTTTGTGGCTGTAGTAACTAGTGGAAACCACATTACACCATTGACAAATATGAGTGCGGGCGGCAGCCATCTTTAATGCCATAGAAGTCCTTATTAAAAACTCCATTACTTCTCCTGATTGGAATGTGACATTCCTGCCAAGAGATTTGGAAGTACAGACTTGCAGTGTTTGCTGTGTGTGTGCATTTGCAAGAGTGACAATTATGTTTGCCGTTTTTGGTTACGTTTACGAGATTTCACATGGATTATTACATCTCTGTATCTTTTCTTGGTTGGACAACAGCTGCACGGCATTTGTATCATCTTTCATCGCTCAGAGAGAGAGAGAGAGCAAGAGAGACGATTTACAACAGGATCTTAGCTGAGTCATGGTGTTCAGATGTAGTCATCGCCAGCCGATCCGGCCTTCTACATCCCGTCGGCTACACATTATTCTGCTAATTCGCACCTTGATCATGCGGACACCCAAACCGTACACACATGGCTGTTCACATGAGTGCTGAATGGAAAGTTACCACAATAATAAGGACATATTACAATGCTGAGCACGGATCAAAGTGTATTATTGTGTTACTAAACGTATATTATTCCAAATAGGGGGTAATGGGCTGTTTATCAAGGCTTTATGAACATGCTCTTGGATTGATGGATCGCTTTACCCAACTCAGTTACGGGAAGGATTGTACCCATAGTTTTCCCCCAAAATAAGGACTTTATTACCAAGAATCACAAGAAAATGGAGAGAGAGAGAAAGAGAGAGAGTCATGGCTTAAACCATTTCATTGATGAGTTCCAGGGGGCTAAGGATTCACTGAAAAATAAGAATCTAATCTCTCATAATTCTGATGTGCAACATATTAGCCTAGATGCACTATCCTTCCCCTCTCACTTCTGTTAGTATTTTATATAGAAGCTTTTTTGTGAGTGAGGCTGTGCTTAGCTTGTTTAATTGATGACAGAGGATCAGAGCTCCACACAGGCAGCCTTCTAAACCCATGGGATCCATACGAGTGTATATATGGATAAAATCAGAGATGGCACCACAGGTTCAAAAGTGGTGTGACAAAATTCCTACCTGTCTTTTCTGGAGCCTGGAGTTTTTCCCGATCTCATGACCTGGTCGGGTAAAACTCTGGGTCCTATTTATAGGCTATGACAAAATATTATTATTATTATTAAAGATGGCTTCCCTCTTCATCTGTGCTATGACTCTAGGGCTGAGTTTTTCCTTGTCGGGTCATGTGAATTGGAAACACTCTTCTCGGTCGGTTAGCCCCGTTAAACCCTCCAAAGATGGGGGTTAATGTGGTGTAGCTTGAGATCATGACTTGGCACCAGGCACGGGTTGAGTTAGGGGTAGCTGGGGTGGTCTGTATGGGAGAAGAGTGCCTCGCCCTGGGAAGGGTTCCAGCGGCGAGCCCCTCTCTCTGGCAGTCTGGATGTGGATCCATCCAATACTATGGAAAGATCGTGCATCTGGACCTGGTTGGGTTAGTTGGAGTCCGAGCTAGGATTCCGGTATTCCACTTTGTGGAATTCCACTTTGTCATTTGGATTTAAAGTAGCAAACAATTTGGTCGTTCTGGTTACATTCTTGAGCTATGACCTGCCGTGCATCCCATGGGGAGAGTGGCTTAGAATGGGGATCTGGTCATGATTCAAAACGATAAAGAGATTTTAGATTTATAGGAGAGCAAAGAAAAAGCTACAGAAATGGGTCTCTTTACTCAATCGTAGCACCACCAGTAATAGCGCCAAGCACTTTGGCTTACATTAATATGAGCATGTTGAATGCATGTAAAGAGCAGCACTTAACAACAACAATAACACACTTTTATAGAAATACATTTAGGTGGGGATCTATCCTAATCAAGCATTGTATAAAGCTTTAGGGGGAATTTAACAGTCATTTAGCATCATTAAATGACTGATTTGGCCATAAAATGCTAATAATACAATGTAATGGGACCTCTTTTGTGTTTTAAACATTGGTGTGCGTACCTCATCAAAAAGTGTGCGTTCGTGGATGTGTACAAGTTTATTGACCGCGCCATGGAACAGGAAGTCAAAGGAAACACTTTTTGACATATTGGTTGCGAGTTACAGTGAGGGAAAAAAGTATTTGATCCCCTGCTGATTTTGTACGTTTGCCCACTGACAAAAAAATGATCAGTCTATAATTTTAATGGTAGGTTTATTTGAACAGTGAGAGACAGAATAACAACAAAAAAATCCAGAAAAACGCATGTCAAAAATGTTATAAATTGATTTGCATTTTAATGAGGGAAATAAGTATTTGACCCCTCTGCAAAACATGACTTAGTACTTGGTGGCAAAACCCTTGTTGGCAATCACAGAGGTCAGACGTTTCTTGTAGTTGGCCACCAGGTTTGCACATATCTCAGGAGGGATTTTGTCCCACTCCTCTTTGCAGATCTTGTCCAAGTCATTAAGGTTTCGAGGCTGACGTTTGGCAACTCGAACCTCCAGCTCCCTCCACAGATTTTCTATGGGATTAAGGTCTGGAGACTGGCTAGGCCACTCCAGGATCTTAATGTGCCTCTTCTTGAGCCACTCCTTTGTTGCCTTGGCCGTGTGTTTTGGGTCATTGTCATGCTGGAATACCCATCCACGACCCATTTTCAATGCCCTGGCTGAGGGAAGGAGATTCTCACCCAAGATTTGACGGTACATGGCCCCGTCCATCGTCCCTTCGATGCGGTGAAGTTGTCCTGTCCCCTTAGCACCCCCAAAGCATAATGTTTCCACCTCCATGTTTGACGGTGGGGATGGTGTTCTTGGGGTCATAGGCAGCATTCCTCCTCCTCCAAACACGGCGAGTTGAGTTGATGCCAAAGAGCTCGATTTTGGTCTCATCTGACCACAACACTTTCACCCAGTTCTCCTCTGAATCATTCAGATGTTCATTGCCAAACTTCAGACGGGCATGTATATGTTCTTTCTTGAGCAGGGGGACCTTGCGGGCGCTGCAGGATTTCTGTCCTTCACGGCGTAGTGTGTTTCCAATTGTTTTCTTGGTGACTATGGTCCCAGCTGCCTTGAGATCATAGACAAGATCCTCCTGTGTAGTTCTGGGCTGATTCCTCACCGTTCTCATGATCATTGCAACTCCACGAGGTGAGATCTTTCATGGAGCCCCAGGCCGAGGGAGATTGACAGAGGGAGATTGTTGTCACCTTCTCACCAAGCTGCTTGGCGATGGTCTTGTAGCCCATTCCAGCTTTGTGTAGGTCTACAATCTTGTCCCTGACATCCTTGGAGAGCTCTTTGGTCTTGGTCATGGTGGAGAGTTTGGAATCTGATTGATTGATTGCTTCTGTGGACAGGTGTCTTTTATACAGGTAACAAGCTGAGATTAGGAGCACTCCCTTTAAGAGCTCCTAATCTCAGCTCGTTACCTGTATAAAAGACACCTGGGAGCCAGAAATCTTTCTGATTGAGAGGGGGTCAAATACTTATTTCCCTCATTAAAATGCAAATCAATTTATAAAATTTTTGACATGCGTTTTTCTGGATTGTTTTGTTGTTATTCTGTCTCTCACTGTTCAAATAAACCTACCATTAAAATTATAGACTGATAATTTCTTTGTCAGTGGGCAAACGTACAAAATCAGCAGGGGATCAAATACTTTTTTCCCTCACTGTACGTTCCTTTGCCCATCCCATGTGTCACGGATTCTGCCGAGGCTGCCCCTCCTCCTTGCTCGGGCAGGTTTCAGCGTTCGTCGTCACCGGAGTACTAGCTGCTGCCGATCTATGTTATATGTTTCTATGTTCTACCTGTTGTGTCAGATTGTTTCACACCTGTTGCCCATCTTGTGATTACTCCGCCCCTATTTAACCCTGTGGCTCCCATTGTGTTCTGTGCGTGTTTGTTGTTTGTTCGCGGATGTCGTGAGTGAGCGGGTTTATTCCTCCCTGCGTGGAGGCCTCTTGTTACTTTACGTGTTTAAGTAAAGAAACGTTTTTCCCTTGAGTTCTGTGTCCTGTGCCTGACTTCAGTCTACCGCATACACTGACATCGTGACACCATGTGAGTTGTTCCCATTAATGGCATTTCTATTTTTCCCTTGAACGTTTTACTGTTCAACACTGAGACTGATAAATCTGCCGCTTTGAGCCCAGCAACAAAGGAGTTAACTTGGTCCACATTCCAGATTTGAGCTTTATAGCATTTTTCACTAGACTGTTTTCCTGTCATAAATAAACACTGACCGCCGCCCCCCGAAATATGAGAAAATTGGGTCTGATAAAAATGTCAATAAATGCTTGATACGTTGAGAGAGAGAGGGAGAGAGAGACAGAGAGAGGGAGAGAGACAGACGTGGAAGTACAGAGTGAGAAAGATGGTGAGAGAAAGACAGAGGTGGAATGAGACAAATGAGAGAATTAGAAAAAAAGAGATCTGCATCAAAAGGTATATTATTTTGTTAGCTAGTTTGTTTTTACATCCAGGTTGACCTGGTGCCAGACCAGACGGAACTAAGGGGGAGAACATAGATTGTTCTAACGTTCAGACGGACTGTGATTATAAAACAGATTAAATCTCAGTTGACTATCCGATATCAATCCTACATTTAGTTTTTCATTTTCTTGCAAAATTGCAATCAACAGCTAATATAATATAACACTTTTTCTTATTTATTTTTCTTTAGCCCAAATGTATGGTGCTGTCTATAAAGATGAATTCTATATTTATTTTGTCTCTGCCTAAATGTCATAAATCTAATAACAATCTGAAAGTCACAGAAGTTCAAGCATGCAATAAAAACTAGAAAAATAAACATTATTAAAAGGCCCTAACCCACAGTCTTGAGGTCATAGGTGCTAGGTCTGACAGTAGTTATTAAAGTGGGTTGTTTCCTTAAAGCCTACTCTCTGAGGCAAATATAGGTCCATTTGTCCATTGATTTCCTGTACTATCCAAAGCACCAGTCCATTAAAATCTTCAAATCATTGAGCAGGACCGATCGTGTTTCAATCCCTGAGATCTGACCATCTGAAAGTCTTTCACAACAAAAGGACACAACAATAAATAAAAGACTAGTCCTCCACCATCTTTCAGTCCTTCAGCTTCCTCTTCTTCTTCGCTTTCTTCTTCCGCCTCTTCTTGACCAGGTTGTTGGTGAGGAGGTTAGTCTCCCTTTCATCTTCCTCCTCCTCTTTGTACCAGGGTCCCCACACCCCTCCGTTGAAGTTAGGGTTGGAGCGGGAGTCTTTAGCCGGGTAGCGCACCGGAATGGCCGTTCTATTGTACTGCGCTAGCCGCATTAGCATCTTCTTCACTATGTGTGGGTAGTGTAGCGACAGGTCCACTCTCTCGTAGGGATCGGCTATGATGTTGAACAGCCAGACAGACTTCCCCTGGTCCCAGCGGACGTATTCGTTATGCCAGCGGTTGGTCAGAAGCAGATTGGAGAAGGTCTGCGGAGGGACCCAGTCGCTGTAGCCCGGCACCCCCGTCAGAAGCTTCCAGTGGCCCACCCGGAGGGCGGCTCGGATGGCCGTGTTCCAGAGGCCATAGCCGGCCTTCCATGAGCCGTTCTTTGCCTTGGTGTAGATGGGGTCGATGTTGTGCAGGATGTCGTGGCGGGGGGACTGGCGGCCCTCGCTGATGGCCTCCCACACGTCGTAGCCATCCAGGTTGAGGTCTTCGTCCAGGGTCCCCTCCCCCAGGGACACCAGGGTGGGGAACCAGTCTGTGATGTGGATCAACGCCCGGCATCGGGTCCCCTTGTTCAGTAGCAGGGGACTGTGGACGAAGCCTACGGCCCGGATGCCCCCCTCCCAGTAGGTGGCCTTGCTCCCCCTGAGGGGCCAGTTGCTGCCTCCAGCCATGGGCTGGCCCCCGTTGTCTGACGAGTACACTATCACCGTATTGTCGTAGAAACCGTAGCGCTTCAGTGCCAGCGTGAGGTTGTGGACGGCCTCGTCCAGGCAGGACACCATGGCGGCGTACTTGCGACGATGTAAGTTAGGGATGGACTTGTAGCGCTCCAAGTAGCGAGCGGGCACCTGTAGCGGGGAATGGACTGCCTGAAAGGCCAAGTAGAGGAATAAGGGTTTCTGGGGGTTGTGGTGAGCCAGGATGTCCACAGCTTTTTGGGTGAACATCAAGGTTGAGTATTGGCCCCGATCCTGTTCCCATGCTGCCTCCTCCCCTTCGTACAGGTCATAGCCACACATGCCGGGACCGTCACATTTATAGTGGCTGTAGTAGTCACCACTACCCAACAGCGACCCAAAGAATGTGTCGAAGCCGCGCTGGGTGGGCATGCAGCCACGCTTGTAGAAGCCCAGGTGCCACTTGCCCACCATATGGGTGGCGTAGCCCGCCTGCCGGAGCTTTTGGGGCAGCGTGACATTCTCCAGTGGCAGGCAGTTGGCCTGGGTGGGCCTGATGACCGAGTGCTGGAGGCCTGTGTGGATCTGGTACCTGCATGGGACACAGAGAAAAGAAAGGCTGCTAGTCAATCAACCAATCAACCAACCAATCAACCAAGCAAATCTTATCTATGACCTTTGTTACAAAGTACACCTCCAAAGAGAAGGCCAAGGTGACAGTGGCTAGGCAACACTTCTAGTTTGGATAAACATTGTGAAGAACCAGAGCGTAGAAGGAGAGACCATCCTCATCTGGCCAGCCAGAGTATCCAAAGTAGCCAGAGTATCCAAAACAAGTCATACATCATAAAGCGTTTGCTAACGTTTACAGTTAAATATAATATAGTTGGATGCAGTATTTTGGTATGACAGGTCCATACATGTGCCTGACATGATTCTACTATGGTGTTTGGACTTTTCCTTCCTCACTATCTGACATACACCAGTTAGCTTGGCTTCCTAAGCTTGGCTTCCATGGAATTCTATGCTTGAATTGTAGAGTTCCATGGTATATGATGTGCATATTCAAGTCTTTGCATGTACTTTTAGCAAACTGTATCTTGGAAGTGCATTTACTATAGTGTACCCACTGCAATAACACCTCGCCCTTGACTTAACTTCAACTTTAATAGCAGACAGCATTCCTGTAGGTGTTTTATGGAAACGGGCTATTAATTCCCTGGATAACAGAAAGTAAAACATTTTGTTTAGTTGATGAAACATTGGAATGTTCTTAGCGGTTTTAGACTTAATTGGTTGTTCCCCGAGGTAATTCACTTAACATTTTCACAAAGCATTAAACTGTCAGACAGATGCTGACCAGGGTTTGCAAAATGGCATTAGGTGTGTGTGTGTGTGTGTGTGTGTTTTGGTTTGCGTGAGTGTGTGTGCAAGCTGTATGTGTGAGTGGGTGTGTGTGTTAGTCTGCTTGTGTGTTTGCATGTGAAATGACAGAACAGGGATTAGCTAATGTACATCAGGAAAAAGTGGGGGCGAGGGTAATGGAGTAGTCTCTATGGTAGTCCCTAACTCCCTACAGTACAGTATACTATGGAGTCAGTCAGGAGGGAGGGAGGACTGTCTCTCTCAGTGAACAATTGAACACGTGGAGCACCTCCTCCTCCACCTCTCCTTCTCCTCCTCCTACAACGCTGCGTGACAGATGTGTCTCACAACGAACGTTGGTAGCAGTGTTGCTGTTTGTTCCCATCTCCATAAGACTGTCAGTGTAGTTACATTCTTCCAGGTGACTACCTCATGAAGCTGGTTGAGAGAATGCCAAGAGTGTGCAAAGCTGTCATCAAGGCAAAGGGTGGCTACTTTGAAGAATCTCAAATGTAAAATATATTTTGATTTGTTTAACACTTTTTTGGTTACTACATGATTCCATATGTGTTATTTCATAGTTTTGATGTCTTCACTATTATTCTACAATGTAGAAAATAGTAAAAATAAAGAAAAACCCTTGAATGAGTGTCCAAACTTTTGACTAGTACTGTATATCTTTTTTTCAAATCCTTTATTTACAATATTCATCACGTGGCTACACACTTCTAATTCTGAAAAGTGAAAGCATACCTGTGTAGTAGTAGTAGGTTTCTATACAGTACCTAAGACCAATCTGTGAGAGCTACTGTGTAAAAGAAAAAGAGCTACTGTGTAAATACTGCAATGTGGATTCAATTGAGCACCTAATCTTCATTTTCAAGGTGATGATTGCACTTTTCTTCCCAACACAATGCCGCAATAAATGTGAGTCCACATTACAAATATTTGTTGCCGCCCCATGGGGCATTGGAATTTACACCGCAAGTGGCAATAGATGTCAAGAACTTGGCGCTTTACCACTGTGAGCTAACTGTTCAGAGCCATATTTGCTCGCGATGCACATTATTTTATTATCAGAGCGTGCCAGTGGACTTCTGGTAAGTATGCTTTAGTGAGAAAGTGTTTGGATCAAGTACAACTACGTTTACCCACCCCCAGAATTAATACTTATGTTTACCCACCCCTCGCACCTCAGCGCAATCGAGCTCATATAAGACAGGTACATTACCAATACTGGCTCTAGGGTTTGAAAATAGAAGAGTGCCGGCTTCACCAGGTCAAAATCACTAACAAGTGTGCTTTTGGCAATTGTGCTGGCTTAACGCCAGATAAAAATGGAGCGCCTTAGTGTCTTTTTAAAGGAAATGAGCCGTATGTTGTAGAAGACTCCTTTGGAAGCATCGGTGTTAAGTACATCTGAATGGGTCCAGAGATTCTCAACACTGGCAAATGCCACGTATACTCCCCCTTCTGGCCTCTAGGTCACCAGGCTGCTCTTTATTAAGCACACCTGTCACCATCGTAACGCGCACCAGCGCCTCATCAGACTCACCTGGACTCAATCACCTTCCTGATTACCTCCCCTATATATGTCACTCCCTTTGGTTCCTTCCCCAGGCGTTATTGATTCTGTTACTCTGTTCCTGTCTGGACGCTACTCTTGTTTTGTTCCATGTTTATTTATAATTAAATGCACTGCCTGTACTTGTTTCCCGACTCCCAGCGTACATTGCTACAGCAAATAACAAGTGGAGATGTTAAAAATTAAATATCAACTTTTACATATAAAATGAAAGATATTGGTATATCAGAATTCATCTTTAAAGTCCAGAACGTGAGGATAGAAATGGAATCGATCATTTAATGTTAACCATCCAGGGGGGCACCAGAGCGGGATGTGAACCAGGGTGTTTGTTGGTTTCATGTGGGCCTGGGATGATCTGGGAACAAGGGTGTTTGTTGGTTTCATGTGGGCCTGGGATGATCTGGGAACCAGGGTGTTTGTTGGTTCCATGTGGGCCTGGGATGATCTGGGAACAAGGGTGTTTGTTGGTTTCATGTGGGCCTGGGATGATCTGGGAACCAGGGTGTTTGTTGGTTCCATGTGGGCCTGGGATGATCTGGGAACAAGGGTGTTTGTTGGTTTCATGTGGGCCTGGGATGATCTGGGAACCAGAGTGTTCGTTGGTTACATGTGGACCTGGGATGATGGCTTCTCACCAGTTAGTGGTCTGAGCAGGGGACCTTTGCCCACCACTCCACAACAAACACACTCACTGGGGAATAGAGGAAGCATTGTTGTGCTGACTGAATATCATTAGCTGGATCCAATATGTCTACAAATAACTAATAGATGGATGGGAAAAAGAGAGAGGAGGGAGAACCAACATCTGTCTTAGGGTAGAGACTAGAGAGACTCAATCAAGTGAGCTCTTTGGAGGTCCATGGTGGAACTTGGAGCTGAGCTTGTGGGCTTTGACTACAGCTCAATCTGAACCTGTTTACCCCAATGGACATATGTGGACTTTAACTCAACAGACTTTACAACCCTTGATAAAATGCGCAGAGCAAGCTTTCATAAAACGCTTTAGTTTCCATCTATAGGCCATATCTCCGTATTGCTATTTTCACAAGCAATTACACGTTCATATTTATTATCTTCCTTTGCACATTAATGTTCATAAAACACTCTTTCTGGAGGTTTTCTGCTCCATTATCTTCCCTCTCTGCCAGACGTGGACCAGTTTGTATACATTCTATCGGCGCATATATTTGATTTTCCATTCCATGCCTTCACTTCATTTGTTTTTATTTGTCCAGCTTCGTGTTAAAGCCAAGGATTGAAATCTAGGTTTGAGAGGAAAGGACATTGTCTCCCTGAGGGTATCTTAACTTCCCGATGATCAAGCCCCACAAAATCACAGTGGAACACAACTCCAAGCGCAGATGCATCCCAGAGCTGTGTGTGTCTGTGTTCATGCGAAAGGGAGCGAGGGTGCGTGCATGAGCAGGAGAGCTTGTGCATTCACCATCTACTCCTAAACCTCCTGAGTCTTGCTGGGTTGCTGGTACTCGCATTCCAAAAGTTTACTGGCGTGTAATGAGACTGTCATGCCACGCATGGAGTCTCTGATCCCTACATAGATCAGTCATCTGAACAGAAGGTCTTGACGTGGACTGGTACAAGGTGGAACTCCAGGAATTCCAAAGTATTCTGGTCTATATCTATAGGATTTGGGGATTTCAAGGGAATGGTGCATTGGCCTGGACTTTGTATGGGTCTTGAGTGGTTGAAGGACAGTTATGCTTTCTAGTCTTTATAGGCCCTTAAAAAGATGACTGGAGTAATGAGCATATTCAAGATGTGCCCCCCTTCCCCCAGCCCCACCCCGTGTCGAATACAGCCCATTTACAGACACCTAGTAACGTATTTCATGGCATGAACAGGCCTCTAGGTGTCAAAGGTTGAGGGTTGAAGGCCAGCCAGCTCCACTTTTGATGCCCAACAAGGATCTGGAGTCATGCCAGGCAGTAAAAACATTTAGTAGTTGTTTCCTACTTTTGCTTCCCTTCCATATACAGGGCCATTACATTCTGAGGCTAAACCGAATTACAGTACAGCAACAATCTCAAACACCCACTGTAATCACACTAGCACACTAGCTATCTCTATGGTTTCTTTACACAACCACTGGACCGCTAGGCCAACAAAACACACACGCCATTAAACACAAATCACCAAATGCAGCTTGCAAAAGCAGAGTCCCACAAGGCACAAGGGGAAACAACTACTAGGCTACCCAGCCTCCGAGTTCTAGGCCTGTACCAGCTTCAAAACCATCACTATCCCTGGGCCAGGGCCTGGCTGCATGGGCCAACCATTTAACTGTTCCACGTCCTCCCTACATATGGTTCAAATAAGCAGCCTCTCCTCTGCTTTCTAAAGCTAATCAAATTCAGCCTTGGAGCGGTGTGGCTCCTTCGTTTATTGCCTTCCTCCCTCCTCACTTCTATTCACTATCTCTCTGACTGCCCCTTCAATCTAACTCTGCTGCTCCCACCTTGGCACTCGTCCTCTTTAACCTCTCTCTCAGACTTTCTCTTCCAGCACTCAAACACTGTAGATTCCTTCATTCCCGTCCAGACCCTCCCTAACACCTTCTTCATTCCCTTATTCACACGTTGGCCTTGCTTCACTTATCCACGGGTTCACTTCATCAACCAACCCAGTGTGTATTAGCTCTGCAACCCAGTGTGCAGGGATGGAGTGAGTGTCTGGGGTGAAGGAGAGAGAGAGAAAAAAATAAGTGACTGCTCAGTGAAGCGACAGGAGGTGGGTGAGTGAGAGAAGCAGGGAGACTGTGGACCGAGTCAGCATGGGGTCTGGAGAAGTGGAAGATGAGACTTGACTGGGGTGAGAGGTAAAAGGGATAAAAGTAGCTCTGTGCAAATCAACTATGACTGGTTTGATAGCTACAACATACAGCGCCTCGACACTGTAAGGGAGCACAGTGTTTGGTCTTACAAAGCTGCCCTTAAAAGTTGGTTGCTATCTACGTTGGCAATTATTTGTTTGTTGACGGACAGCGGTTTATCAGAGATGTGGGCCTTTGATAGCGAAATTTAATTTAGCTTTACGTCGATTCCTCCTGCTTGGCAGGTTGTCAAGTGTGACCGCTGAGTCGTCCCCCGTGGGAAGCAGGGAGTGAGGGAGTGATAGAGAGAGTGGGCGGGGGAGGGAGAGGGAGTGTGTGTTTCAGGAGATGGAGGAGGAAAGGTCTTCTGGCTCCCTTTACAATCGTTTTTACTAGGGTGGCCACGTACAAATCGATATTAAATGAGTGTGTCTGAGGATGTCCATGTGGAGTTATACAGATGTAGGATCTTAATTTGAGCCAGTTTGCTACAGCAGGAAAATAATCCTGCAGCAACAGGAAATGTGAACTATTATGTGGATTATAATTAATTGACATTTTTGTAGGGGTTGACACATTTTTCATAAGGTAAAAATAAAGTCTGAAATTTCAAAGTGGAAATTACACACTTCAGAAGCCTTTTTAATGTTTAAAAAATGTCCTGCATATCAGGGAAGTTCAACAGCAACAGGGTGATCAAATGAAGATCATATATCTGTACCGTATCAAGGAGACATAATAAGTCCATTTTAACTGTGAGGTTGCGAAGTTTCCAAAGTTTTCCAAAGAGAATTAGGTGTGTTTTCTGAATGTCTTATTCCACATCCGTGCTCTAAAAACCTTTGACAGAGGCCACACGTCTGTTCTGTCTGGACACGTTTGTTGTCATGTCTCTCAAGCTGTTAAATACTGAATCTTTGACAATGCCAGAAGTGTTAAAAAAATTCCTTTGTCCCAAACGCCTTGTCTTGCAGAGAAGGCATTTCAGAGAAACTGATCTTGAGCACCATCCATTGTCTCGCCATGTCTCACATGCATTTCGCAGACATAGTTCACATTCTTAAACTTTAAAACAACGCCAGACCCACTGCCAGGCCAATGCAACCTCTACCCTTTCCTTGGCATAACTCCTTGGACTCTCCATGAGACCAGTGAATAACCGAGTACAGTGAGAGTTCACAGGGTTTGAAGAGTCTAATTAGTCGTTGAACTCGGAGTCCAACGCTCCACTACAGCCTCCAATCGTCTAAGAGGTCGAGGCGCTCGGATTCAGAGCTACTGCCGAGAGGTCAGGTACCGTACCGATCTGTTCTACAGCTCCTGTCATGGGGGGTTTGACTTGTTTGTCTTCTACTCTTCTCCATTACTGACTCCATAACGTGATCACAGTCTAGAGTCTAGATAACCTGATGAGGTTGACGGAGGTGAAGACTGAAATATGTTTTTTAAAAAGGAGCAGGGCTTCGGTTGCTGGGTCAGTCTTGCTGCCAGCAGGTCACTGATCTCTGATAGCGAAGGTCCGGACGGCAGGAGACAGTGGGCACCTGTGTGTGAAAGGATCAAGCTGGGCTTCTCTCTGGTGTCCAGGTGTTGCATTACAGCAAAGGGGGAGTGGTTGAGTGGGATGGAAAACGTCCGATCTGGCCATCTCTAACCCTGCACAACAAGCTGAGTTGAACGAGTTGATTCTGGAAAAACCCTCGCTACCCATAGACCATTGTCACCATCACAACGACAGCTTCTCTTTTAGGATCACTGACCGCAATGATAGTGTGTGTGTGGGCATGGTCGTAGGGGGAGGGGGAGTGGGCGCATCGGGGTTGAGCAAGAGGGTTTCGAGTGATTTTGGGATGATTGTGCAGACCTACTCCTGAACTAAAAAGCATATTCAATGGAGAGTGCTTCACAGTCCAGAAATATGCTTTATCGGGCTTCATGCAAGGTTGTTTCTCCAGCTGCTCTTTCCACTGAAAGGCCTCAACACCAGCTCCTACTATGCAAACACAGTAGATGAAACACAGGGTAATCTATTTCTTTCTCACCAGAATAAAGCGCTCACCTCTTCCCTGTAATGCCCAGGCAGTGGCGGTGCCATGGGGAATAAGAAGGAAGAAATGGGGGATATTAGCTCTACTTGAACCTCATTACCATACATGTCAACGTGCCCTGGGATATCTGGATGTTTATTTTGACCTGTCAAGTCACCTTCAGTCCCCTAGCTAGAGATGAATATTTATGAGGCAAGGCAACTAGACAACTACATATAGTGACAATTGAGAAAAACACATTTCAAAACTATGGCTCTCCGGTGTATAAGGGTGGTTTACAATGGAGGAGCTAAACAAACTGTAACGGAATTACTGCAACTATCGGAATACAATACAATACAGTACAATACAATACAGTACAGTACAGTCCAATACAGTACAATACAGTACAGTACAGTCCAATACAGTACAATACAGTACAGTAGAGTACAGTACAATACAGTACAGTAGAGTACAGTATATTTTATTGTGCTCTATTGTACTGAACTCTACTTTACTGCACTGAACTCTACTGTACTGAACTATGTGGTCCTCTGTAGCTCAATTGGTAGAGCATGGCGCTTGTAACGCCAGGGTAGTGGGTTCGATCCCCGGGACCACCCATACGTAAAAATGTATGCGCACATGACTGTAAGTCGCTTTGGATAAAAGCGTCTGCTAAATGGCATATTATAGTTTTAATGCACTACGCTCTACTGTACTGTGCTCTACTGTGATTTGTGATGTCCAAACTTGTGATTATGCATTTCTGTGTAGTAGAGATCAGGGACCCATGATGTAATTTCATTACCGTAATTCCGTTAGAGTGTAAATCCACTTAATTTACTGTAGTTCAATAACCAATAGAGATTGTTTAAAACTCAAGGTGTCATGTCATAGCTGTCAATCCATTCATTCTGCAGACATCGCATAAAACCTGAGGGAGATTTTACCGTACTTCCGTTACCAAAGTTTGCATCTGCACAGTTCTTCCACTAAATTAGTTTTTGTAAATGTTTCAGTGGAAATTGTTAAAGGTAGTCCTTGTGCATAGAGTTTTATGGTTTGTTAAACTTTTAAATCAATGTTTTTGGTTTGGCATACATTTTACAGTAAAAAGACTGATTAAAAGCGTAATTCCGTTACTGCAGAATTGCCCATATGTTTTGGTGTTTCACGCCTCAAAGGACACTAAGCGTCGAGCAAAAGTTTAAAGATCACAACAACCACACGTTCAGCACTATATTCAAGTTACTATATCGTAGCCCGCAAACGGGGAAAAGCATGAACATCTTGACATTTTAACGCTCCTATAGAACGGATCATTGGTCAGACAATTATAGACGTCTGCTGAAGTCCCACCGCAAGTCATGGAAGGGAAATCAATACAGTCTGTTCCCTGTAACATACAGCACATAGAACACCGCTGTACCATAGCTGTCCTCACATTTCCGATCACATTCGTGACACACACATCCACACACCACTTCTAAAGGGCCCCTAATCTCCCCTTTTGGAGGACCCCCTTCTGTTTTGAATCATAGATACACCCTCCACCACCACTCTCTTGCAATCATCCTCCCAGAAGTAGCCTGGTAACATAATTGAACACCTACATTTCCATATGGATGCTACTACTACAGTACCAGCCCTTTTTACCGTACGAGAGGGGTGGGTGGAGGGGGCAACAGGGGAGGGTGGAGGGGGCAACAGGGGTGGGTGGAGGGGGCAACAGGGGAGGGTGGAGGGGGCAACAGGGGTGGGTGGAGGGGGCAACAGGGGTGGTTGGAGGGGGCAACAGGGGAGGGTGGAGGGGGCAACAGGGGTGGGTGGAGGGGGCAACAGGGGTGGGTGGAGGGGGCAACAGGGGAGGGTGGAGGGGGCAACAGGGGTGGGTGGAGGGGGCAACAGGGGTGGGTGGAGGGGGCAACAGGGGTGGGTGGAGGGGGGCAACAGGGGAGACACTTTTCTCATTATTTTCCCGGACGCTAGCCAGAAGAGGTGCCTAGCAACCTTCCCGTTTCCTAAGGGGCGAAACAGATGCTGCTGTAGGCAGGCATCTCTATAGGGACAATCCTGTGTGTGTGTGTGTGTGTGTGTGTGTGTGTGTGTGTGTGTGTGTGTGTGTGTGTGTGTGTGTGTGTGTGTGTGTGTGAGAAAATAAAATGTTGATGTGAAACATAAGCTACACTACAAAGTGAAACCGCAATCAGGCTACCCTGATGTAGTCACCACTGCTCTCTAATAAATCTGTAGCGTTTCCTTCTGTGGACCCAAAACACAAGGTGGTTGCTATAGGGAAAGCCAAGAGTGTTTCCACTTGCAAACAGTTATGTCGTTACTGTGCTGACGTGCTTTCTTCTACTGCATCCAATTATGTTTTGTAATTTAATCTGCTGCAATCTTGTTGCGCTTCCAGCATTTTTATACGGTGTGCTTTTGCATTTCAGTGTCTTGAGAACAGTAACTCTGCAGTCAGTCTGCATAGACTTGCAAGTCACATTGCATTTGCATGCAGAAGGGGGATACTTCACAGGGCCCTTCTATTAAACTCCAGTGCAAAACAGTCATAATACAACAAGGGATTTTAACTCTCTAGTAATCAAGTCTACAAAACATATGCCACCCATGCACAACTACATGTTGACCATTGACCACCTCACCTGTATTAAGGCAGAATTTGTGGAAATTAGTTTGGTATTTGGTATTTTATTGGGATCCCCATTAGCTGTTGCAAAAGCAGCAGCTACTCTTCCTGGGGTCCACACAAAACATGAAACATGACATAATACAGAACATTAATAGACAAGAACAACTCAAGGACAGAATTACATACATTTTTAATAGGTTTGAATGAGAGGACACAATAACAAGACGCCCCGGGATGCAGATGGATTACATGCAAACTTCACCAGCCACGTTGCGTGCACATACATTGTATTCAATCATTTTACCCACACATACATGTTATTTAATCATTTCATCCACACCGCTCATGCGCGTGACAGAGCAATAGAACTTCAGGAAGATACAAACCCACATGGATGCTTGAAAGACAAATGAGGAAAGATAACTACCTAAAAACTTGTTGATTGATCATCGGAGTAGAGAAAGCACCATTTTCTTATGACTCCGGGTAAACATTCTACAAAGAACCAGCTAAAAAGAGGACCATATGCATGTCAAGTAAAATAACAACCCAATGTTAGTCTCCTAGGACAAACTAGTTAGCAACAGCCACCTAGCTAAATGTCCATGAATGTTTCATGTGTGTTTCGACCTGCCCTCAAATTAACGTAGTTGGTAAACAGTTAGTTTTGATATTTTAACCTGCCTGTCATGATCGTGTCTGGTGTGGATGGACAAAATCAACATGCGCGCGATGGCGCAAACCGACTCACGCGCGTGGCCGTGTAGTCAGCATGTTAGTCACCTCTTCACTTTATAACACATTTATAAACACTTGCATTGTGCATTGTGCATTGACCACAACTGAATGACCACTAGACAGTAGGATAAACGTACCTGCCAGTCATCAATTGACTCCTGGAGGGGCTACAGAGAGGCTGCACGTAGTAATTTTCCAGTTTCACTCCCTGCGCTGCCAGTCTGTCCAGAGTTGGGGTTTTGATCTCGGACCCATGGTAGCCCACGTCCCGGAAGCCTTGGTCATCAACCAGGATGAAAATGATGTGAGGTTGAGTAGTTGGCTTGTCAAGTTCATTCACTCGGTTTTGCAAATTGCCATTCCAATTTTCCCACGACATCTGATAGCCCCATGTTGGTGAAGTAAAAGCAAATAAACTTGCCAGGACACTGAAGAGAAACATCTTCACCCCCTCCGTTTACGCTGCATCAAAACCAAAACATTCGAATTATTGTATCACTCTCTCGCAAAAAAATATAAATAAAATAAAAGCGATAGTTGTTTGCTACATTGTACATTGCAACAAAGTTGCTAGTTGTCATAGTGGACAGAGCGTGAGTGCGGTGGCGCGCTGCACATGTTCGGGGATAACAGCAACACTTGAAAAGTGGGTTCGCATTGTTCTCAATAGCCTATTCTCCTACTCTAGCCCAATGACAGCGTTTGTGTTCGGAAGCCGACGATATACCAGTCCAGTCTCTTCAAATTCTGCAATAAGTGTGTTTGAAGTCACCAAAACGTTAATCCAAAGCTTGTGGAATGTAAAACACATCTTCCCGTTGGAATGTTTTATTCCTCGTTTGAAACGTCGTTCTTACCAAAGTCATTGAATTTACGTCACTGTCTTGCTAAGCAAACAGTCAAAAAATCTAACCCGTACCTCATTTATGTTTCGTCTGGGACTTGAGAGATCACTCAACAGGTTGGTTTTTGGAGCTCAGTTTATTTCCATCCGAATGTTCCTCCTCTCTCAGCAACGGCGAATCTGCTTTTCAAGAACCACCCTGAGCTCTGCCAGCACGCTCTCCTCGCGCTTCATCGTCAACTGCTCAACACTGCAGAACTGAAAGTTCAATTCATGCAGCATATTGACACTGCCTCTGCGTTCTGTCATTTCAACATCCCTGTCTGACTCTCTCTACCAAGGTCAACACATTTAAATGGGAGTAGGGTATTGGGCTACAAAAAACATTTGCATCAACCTATTGGGTTGTGAGTGACCGTGTCAATGCAAATAATGGTATCCATTTCAACTGTCTTCTCGAATATAATCGATTTGTTTTCTCATAACTCCTAGAGGAAAGCAACATGTTTTACTTCTCTGGATTTTCAGACCTGCAAGGAGTGACATTTACAGTGGCGATTTTAGTATGTACATCTTGGAGAGGCAAACAAAAAAAAAGTGTTTTAGATGCATGCCAGCAAAGCCACTACACAACACAACACTAAACAATACATTAATTGCACTATAACGGTGACAAACGGTGCCCACGAACTGTTAGGGCCTACATAAAGTTGTCCCAACAGCAGAATCCCAACAGCAGACCCAACACCTTACCACTGCTACACCTGGCTATCAGCGGAGCCTTGTCTGGCAGCCTCATTTACTGCCTTAAAAAAAAAAACATAGCTGATATGGCTGACTTGCTTAAACAAATATGCTTTCTACTGACAATTGAGATGTACAAACTATGGCATAAGGGGATGACGAGCAGATAAGAGGCAATCAGTAATTTTGATTAAGACATTAATGAGCAAGCTAGGACGGACGTAGTCAATATAACTATTTGTTCAGCACTTTTGAAATGTACAGCGTGTGATGCGTGATTTGAAGGAGTCAGGCGCAGGAGGGTAAATCAAAGTAAACAGAGTTTATTCCATAATCCAGCGTAACCAGTCCAGTGCGCAAAACAGGCACACTGGAACAAACATGCACACAGGGAAAATACCCCGGCAATACAAAATACTGAGCTCAACCGAGCTACTAATCCTCACAATGAACAATCACCCACAAGGACAAGGGGGCAGAGGGAACACTTAAACACGTACTAATGAGAGGAATATGAACCAGGTGTTTGTAATTGACAAGACAGGACAAATGGAATGATGAGATATGGAGCGGCAGTGGCTAGAAGCCCGGTGACGACGAACGCCAAAGCCTGCCCGAACAAGGAGGGGAGGCAGCTTCGGAGGAAGTCGTGACAGTACCCCCCCTTGATGCGCAGCTCCAGCAGCATGCCGACCCCGGCCTCGGGGCAGGGCGAGCCGGAATGGCGACGGTGGAAATCCCGCAACAGGGAGGGATCGAGAATATCCATCACCGGGACCCAGCACCGTTCCTCCGGACCGTACCCCTCCCACTCCACGAGGTACTGAAGGCCCCCCACCCGACGCCTCGAATCCAGGATGGAACGGACGGAGTACGCCGGGGCCCCCTCGATGTCCAGAGGAGGCGGAGGGAGCTCCCGCACCTCAGACTCCTGTAGTGTACCAGGCACCACCGGCCTGAGGAGAGACACATGAAACGAGGGGTTAATATGGTAATCATGGGGGAGTAATAACCTATAGGTAACCTCGCTGCTTCTCCTCAGGACTTTGGAGTATTTTTTACATTATTATTATTTTATTTTTTTATTGGGGGGTGTGGGGGTAGATCAGCTTTAATATTGCAGATACAGTGAGGGAAAAAAGTATTTGATCCCCTGCTGATTTTGTATGTTTGCCCACTGACAAAGACATGATCAGTCTATAATTTTAATGGTAGGTTTATTTGAACAGTGAGAGACAGAATAACAACAACAAAATCCAGAAAAACACATGTCAAAAATTTTACAAATTGATTTGCATTTTAATGAGGGAAATAAGTATTTGACCCCTCTGCAAAACATGACTTAGTACTTGGTGGCAAAACCCTTGTTGGCAATCACAGAGGTCAGAGCTTTCTTGTAGTTGGCCACCAGGTTTGCACACATCTCAGGAGGGATTTTGTCCCACTCCTCTTTGCAGATCTTCTCCAAGTCATTAAGGTTTCGAGGCTGACGTTTGGCAACTCGAACCTTCAGCTCCCTCCACAGATTTCCTATGGGATTAAGGTCTGGAGACTGGCTAGGCCACTCCAGGACTTTAATGTGCCTCTTCGTGAGCCACTCCTTTGTTGCTTTGGCCGTGTGTTTTGGGTCATTGTCATGCTGGAATACCCATCCACGACCCATTTTCAATGCCCTGGCTGAGGGAAGGAGGTTCTCACCCAAGATTTGACGTTACATGGCCCCGTCCATCGTCCCTTTGATGCGGTGAAGTTGTCCTGTCCTCTTAGCAGAAAAACACCCCTAAAGCATAATGTTTCCACCTCAATGTTTGACGGTGGGGATGGTGTTCTTGGGGTCATGGGCAGCTTTCCTCCTCCTCCAAACATTTGTTTTTTTTTTGGGGGGGGGGGGGGGGGGGGGGTTGGGGTAGATCAGCTTAATATTGCAGATAGATTGTAACTTCCATCAATGTAATTGTCTGCATCACTTCTAATCCCCCATGTTTTTTTGTTATATATATACAGTGGGGAGAACAAGTATTTGATACACTGCCGATTTTGCAGGTTTTCCTACTTACAAAGCATGTAGAAGTCTGTAATTTTTATCATATGTACACTTCAACTGTGAGAGACTGAATCTAAAACAAAAATCCAGAAAATCACATTGTATGATTTTTAAGTAATTAATTTGCATTTTATTGATCACCTACCAACCAGTAAGAATTCCGGCTCTCACAGACCTGTTAGTTTTTCTTTAAGAAGCCCTCCTGTTCTCCACTCATTACCTGTATTAACTGCACCTGTTTGAACTCGTTACCTGTATAAAAGACACCTGTCCACACACTCAATCAAACAGACTCCAACCTCTCCACAATGGCCAAGACCAGAGAGCTGTGTAAGGACATCAGGGATAAAATTGTAGACCTGCACAAGGCTGGGATGGGCTACAGGACAATAGGCAAGCAGCTTGGTGAGAAGGCAACAACTGTTGGCGCAATTATTAGAAAATGGAAGAAGTTCAAGATGACGGTCAATCACCCTCAGTCTGGGGCTCCATGCAAGATCTCACCTCGTGGGGCATCAATGATCATGAGGAAGGTGAGGGATCAGCCCAGAACTACACGGCAGGACCTGGTCAATGACCTGAAGAGAGCTGGGACCACAGTCTCAAAGAAAACCATTAGTAACAAACTACGCCGTCATGGATTAAAATCCTGCAGCGCACGCAAGGTCCCCCTGTTCAAGCCAGCGCATGTCCAGGCGCGTCTGAAGTTTGCCAATGACCATCTGGATGATCCAGAGGAGGAATGGGAGAAGGTCATGTGGTCTGATGAGACAAAAAGAGAGCTTTTTGGTCTAAACTCCACTCACCGTGTTTGGAGGAAGAAGAAGGATGAGTACAACCCCAAGAACACCATCCCAACCATGAAGCATGGAGGTGGAAACATCATTCTTTGGGGATGCTTTTCTGCAAAGGGGACAGGACGACTGCACCGTATTGAGGGGAGGATGGATGGGGCCATGTATCGCGAGATCTTGGCCAACAACCTCCTTCCCTCAGTAAGAGCATTGAAGATGGGTCGTGGCTGGATCTTCCAGCATGACAACGACCCGAAACACACAGCCAGGGCAACTAAGGAGTGGCTCCGTAAAAAGCATCTCAAGTTCCTGGAGTGGCCTAGCCAGTCTCCAGACCTGAACCCAATAGAAAATCTTCGGAGGGAGCTGAAAGTCCGTATTGCCCAGCAACAGCCCCGAAACCTGAAGGATCTGGAGAAGGTCTGTATGGAGGAGTGGGCCAAAATCCCTGCTGCAGTGTGTGCAAAACCTGGTCAAGACCTACAGGAAACGTATGATCTCTGTAATTGCAAACAAAGGTTTCTGTACCAAATATTAAGTTCTGCTTTTCTGATGTATCAAATACTTATGTCATGCAATAAAATACAAATGAATTACTTAAAAATCATACAATGTGATTTTCTGGATTTTTGTTTTAGATTCCGTCTCTCACAGTTGAAGTGTACCTATGATAAAAATTACAGACCTCTAAATGCTTTGTAAGTAGGAAAACCTGCAAAATCGGCAGTGTATCAAATACTTGTTCTCCCCACTGGATATATAAACCCCAGTCGTACTTTATCAAATGCCTTTTCGAAGTCTGCTATGAATAGCAGGCCTGGTTTCTCAGATTTTCCATAATGTTCTATTGTTTCCAATACTTGCCTTATATTATCTCCAGTGTATCTTCCATGTAAAAAACCTGTCTGATTAGAATTAATAATATCCGACAATACCTTTTTAATTCTATGCACTATACATTTTGCATCACAAGACTGAAGTGTAAGGGGCCTCCAATTTTTTAAATGGACTGGATCTTTATATTTTCCACTTGTATCCTGTTTCAGTAATAATGAGATCTTCTTCTTGACTGTCAGATAATCTACCATTTACATAGGAGTGGTTAAAACATGCTAATTACGGTCCTCTTAGTATATCAAAAAAGGTTTGGTATACTTCGACTGGTATGCCATCCAACCCTGGAGATTTCCCAGACTTAAAGTCTTTAATTGCATCCAGAAGTTCCTCCTCTGTAATTTCACCTTCACATGAGTCTTTCTGTTTGGCTGTTAATTTTACATTATCAATAGAAAAAAACATCTCTACAATTAGCTTCAGTTAGAGGAGATGGAGGCGACTGAAATGAAAACAAATGCTTAAAGTACCTTGTTTCCTCCTTCAAAATAACATTTGGTGAATCATGGGTGACTCCGTCAATTGTAACCAGTTTCATTAAATTAATTTTTGGTAGCATTCCTATGTTGAAGATTAAAAAAGAATTTGGTGCATTTTTCCCCATATTCCATCCAGTTTGCTTTATTTTTATAATATATTACACTTGATCTTTCTTGAATAAGTTTCTCCATTTCTTTTCGTTTTTCCTCTAATTTATTCTTAGCCTCTATGTTACAGTTTTTATTGCCATCTATCTGTTCTGTTAGACTTTCTATTTCCTTTGTTAGTATAAACACTTTTGACCTAAATTGCTATTGTTTTCGAGATGAGTACTGAATTGCATGGCCTCTAAAGGCACATTTAAAGGTGTCCCATACAATAAGGGGATTTGCTGTACCTATGTTATGTCGGAAAAAGTCAGTTATAAATTCCTTTGTCCTAGTTAAAAATAAATTATCATCCAATAGGCTTTGATTACATTTCCAATATCCTCGCCCACGTGGAAATTCAGTAAGAGTAATTTATATGCCAATTATATGATGGTCCGACCGCATTCTGTCCCCTATCAACACTTTTTAAACTTTTGGTGCCAACGAGAATGAGATAAGAAAGAAGTCAAGACGACTAGCTTGATTGAGTCTCCGCCATGTATATCTCACTAGATCGGGATATTTAAGCCTCCATATATCTACTAGTTCTAATGTATCCATGACATTCACGAATTCCTTAAGAGCATGTGGGTGATTGTTTGTGGTGTGATTTCCTTTATGGTCCATTGAGCTATTTAAAACAGTATTATAATCCCCCACCATAATAATATTGTATTGAATTGCTTGCAGGGTTGATAATTTATTATATATATTGTCAAAGAAGTGTGGATCATCATTATTTGGTCCGTAAATGTTAATGAGCCATATCTGTTTATTGTCCAATAACATATTTAAAATAATCCATCTACCTTGCGTATCTATTTTGTCACGGTTTCGGCCGAGGCGGCTCCTCCTCCTTGTTCGGGCAGGTTTCGCCGGTCGTCGTCTCCGGAGTTCTAGCTGCCACCGCTCTATGTTTCTTGTTTGATTGGTTTTGTCTGTTAGTCACACCTGTTTTGTGTTATGTCTCATTTAGCACCCTATTTAGTTTCCTTGTTGTTAGTTTAGTGTTGTGTGTAATTGTTCATGTCGTGTTGTTACGCTACCCGTGTCGGTACGCTATGTTCATAGTGTCCTCCTTGTATTTAGGATAGTATTACGCACCTGTGTGTGCGCTCGCTATTTTACGCCTTTGTGCGTCCTTTTGCCTCCGGGCTGTTTTGGATTTATTTTGTGTTGTGCTCTAGTAAAGTCTGGTTGGACTTATCCTCTGCTTCCTGCGCCTGATTCTACACCACACCAATCCACAGCAGCGTGACAGAATTACACACCACAACATGGAATCAGCAGGAGCACCCGTCGACACCATGGAGGAGCGTCTCCTTGGTCAAGAGCACCGTATCAACCGGATCGGGCACGCCTTGGAGGGCGTCATGGACACCCTTCGTCGATGGGAGACCAGCGGGGTTCCCACAGCCCCACCTATCGCACCATCACCACCGGACAGCCAGCCCGTCCATCGACCGGAACCCAGTGGGATTCGGCTCTCGCTCCCGAGGGCGTACGACGGCACCGCTGCCGGGTGTCAGGGGTTCCTCTTACAAGTGGAACTCTACATTGCCACCATACACCCGGCGCCCTCGGGATACGAGAGCGTTTCCGCCCTCATCTTCTGTCTCACCGGCAAGGCGTTGGAGTGGGCCAACGCCGAATGGAGGGGAATAGACGCCGCCACAGTCACCTATGCGGAGTTCTCCCGTCGCTTCCGTGCGGTCTTCGACCATCCACCAGAGGGGAGAGCGGCGGGGGAACGTCTATTCCACCTCCGACAGGGGATGAGGAGCGCTCAGGAGTTTGCGCTGGAGTTCCGGACTCTAGCGGCTGATGCTGGGTGGAATGAGAGGGCCCTCATAGACCACTTCAGATGTAGCCTTCGGGAGGACGTCCGCAGGGAGTTAGCATGCAGGGACACTACACTAACATTTGACCAGCTGGTGGACATGGCCATTCGACTGGACAACCTGCTTGCGACCCGCGGACGTCCCAGGTGGGGGCCCCCCATTCCACCCTCCACCGCCTCCGAGCAGTGTCCGATGGAGCTTGGAGGTGCTGGCGCTAGAGGGAGAGGAGGTAGGAGCCCGAGGGGGGCAGTCTCCTGCACCAAGTGTGGGCGCGGAGGGCACACCGCGGCTAGGTGCTGGGGAGGGTCCCCTGGTGAGGGAGATGGCAGGTCATACAGTGGGGAGTCCCCCCAGGTGAGTAGGCGCCCTACTTACCCAGAGCTTTCTGTCGTCCACATTACATTACCTGTTTGTTTCCCACAGGTTGCACCTCGGTCCCAGCATAAGGCGCTAGTCGATTCAGGCGCAGCTGGGAATTTTGTAGATCGGAGATTCTGTGTTAAGTTAGGGATTCCCCTCCTTCCAGTCGAAAAACCCTTTCCTGTACATGCCTTAGATAGTCGTCCGTTAGGATCTGGGTTGATTGGGGAGGTCACAGCGCCACTTAGGATGATGACGCAGGTGGGTCATGAGGAGACGATTCAACTCTATCTGATCGACTCTCCTGCGTATCCGGTGGTACTGGGGCTTCCCTGGTTGATGACCCATGATCCTACTATTTCGTGGCGAGAGAAGGCTCTTAAAGGGTGGTCTGCTCAGTGTGAGGGGTTATGTCTGGGTGTTTCCGTAGGGGCGACCTCGGTGGAGAGTCCGAACCAGATGCCAGCACTGCACATTCCTCCTGAGTATGAGGATTTGGCGCTCGTGTTTAGTAAGACCAGAGCGGCACAGTTGCCACCTCATAGACAAGGGGATTGTGCGATAGACCTCCAGACAGGAGCAGCGCTTCCGCGGAGCCATGTGTATCCTTTGTCACAGGAGGAGAAAAGGGCAATGGAAACTTACATTGCCGAGTCTCTGAGACAGGGATACATACGGTCCTCCACTTCTCCCACGTCCTCGAGCTTCTTTTTTGTGAAGAAAAAGGATGGAGGTTTGCGTCCGTGTATTGATTACCGCGGTCTCAATCAGGTGACTGTGAAATATAGTTATCCACTCCCGCTGATTGGGACCATGACGGAGTCCTTACACGGGGCAAGGTTCTTCACAAAATTGGATCTCAGGAGCGCATATAACTTGGTGCGCATTAGGGAGGGCGATGAGTGGAAGACAGCATTTAGTACTACCTCCGGCCATTACGAGTATCTCGTCATGCCATATGGGTTAATGAATGCTCCATCAGTCTTCCAATCGTTTGTAGATGAACTTTTCCGGGACATGCAGGCGCAGGGAGTAGTGGTGTACATAGATGATATTCTTGTGTACAGTGCTACTCGGGCCGAGCATGTAGCCCTGGTGCGCAGGGTATTGAGGAGACTGTTGGAGCATGACCTGTATGTCAAAGCTGAGAAATGTCTGTTCTTCCAGGAGTCAGTTTCCTTTTTGGGTTACCAGTTGTCTGCGTCAGGGGTGAGAATGGAGGTGGACCGAGTGTCCGCCGTGCGTAATGGGCAAACCCCAACTACGGTTAAAGAGGTGCAGCGGTTCTTGGGTTTTGCGAATTACTACCGGAGGTTTATCCGGGGTTTTGGACAGGTGGCAGCTCCCATAACGTCTCTTCTGAAGGGGGGTCCGGTGCGCTTGCAGTGGTCGGCTGAGGCGGACAGGGCCTTTGGGAGACTGAAGGACCTGTTTACCTCGGCTCCGGTGTTGGCGCACCCGGATCCCACTTTACCCTTCCAAGTTGAGGTGGACGCGTCTGAGGCCGGTATCGGGGCAGTTCTTTCTCAACGATCCGGTACACCACCTAAGCTCCGCCCCTGTGCTTTTTATTCTAAGAAGCTCAGTCCGGCGGAGCGGAATTATGACGTAGGGGACAGGGAGCTGTTAGCCGTAGTACAGGCCCTAAAGGTGTGGAGGCATTGGCTTGAGGGGGCTCAGCACCCTTTCCTCATTCTGACCGACCATCGTAACCTGGAATACATTCGGGCAGCTAGGAGACTGAATCCTCGCCAGGCTCGATGGACTATGTTTCTCGCCCGGTTTGTGTTCAAGATCACTTACATCCCTGGGTCCCAGAACGGGAGGGCAGATGCTCTGTCCCGTCGGTATGACACGGAGGAGAGGTGCGTGGAGTCCATTCCCATACTACCGGAGTCTTGTCTGGTGGCACCGGTGGTGTGGGAGGTCGATGCGGAGATCGAGCGGGCGTTACGCACCGAGCCTAGTCCTCCACAGTGTCCGGTGGGTCGGGCGTACGTCCCGCTCGAGGTCCGGGATCGGTTGATTTATTGGGCTCACACGTCCCCCTCCTCTGGACATCCGGGTATTGGCCGGACAGTGCACTGCCTTAGTACGAAGTACTGGTGGCCAACGTTAGCCAGGGATGTGAGGGTTTATGTCTCCTCCTACTCAGTGTGTGCCCAGTGTAAGGCGCCCAGACACTTGCCCAGGGGTAAATTACAGCCCCTGCCCGTTCCACAACGACCCTGGTCTCACCTCTCGGTGGATTTTGTTACCGATCTTCCCTCCTCACAGGGGAATACCACCATCCTGGTCGTTGTGGATCGGTTCTCGAAGGCCTGTCGTCTCCTTCCCATGCCGGGTCTTCCTACGGCCCTACAGACCGCTGAGGCTCTATTTACTCACGTCTTCCGGCATTACGGGGTGCCCGAGGATATAGTGTCCGATCGAGGCCCCCAGTTTACCTCCAGAGTCTGGAGAGCATTTATGGAACGGTTGGGGGTCTCGGTGAGCCTTACCTCGGGTTACCACCCGGAGAGTAATGGGCAGGTTGAACGAGTCAACCAGGATGTGGGTAGGTTTCTGAGGTCATATTGTCAGGGCCGGCCGGAGGAGTGGGCGAGATATGTGCCCTGGGCCGAGATGGCACAGAACTCTCTCCGCCACTCCTCCACCCAACTAACCCCTTTCCAGTGTGTGTTGGGGTACCAGCTGGTTCTGGCACCGTGGCATGAGAGCCAGATCGAGGCCCCCGCTGTGGATGAGTGGGTGCGGCGCTCGGAGGAGACGTGGAACGCTGCACACGTCCATCTGCAGCGTGCCATACGTCGACAGAAGACGAGCGCCGACCTACACCGCAGTGAGGGGCCAGTGTACGCACCTGGAGATCGAGTCTGGCTCTCAACCAGAAACCTGCCCCTCCGCCTGCCCTGCCGGAAGCTGGGTCGGCGGTTTGTGGGGCCTTTTAAAGTCCTGAGGAGATTGAACGAGGTGAGTTACAGGTTAGAACTACCTATTGATTACAAGAATATTAACCCCTCGTTCCATGTGTCTCTCCTCAGGCCGGTGGTAGCTGGTCCACTCCAGGACTTTGAGATTGAGGAGACTCCTCCGCCCCCGTTGGACATCGAGGGGGCTCCGGCGTACACTGTTCGGACCATCCTGGATTCGAGACGCCGGATGGGGGGTCTCCAATATCTCGTGGAGTGGGAGGGGTACGGTCCGGAGGAGCGGTGCTGGGTGCCGAGGAGGGACATTCTGGATCCGTCCCTGATGACCGAATTCCATCGTGGTCATCCTACGCGCCCTGCTCCGCGTCCTCCTGGTTGTCCCCGAGGCTGGAGCCGCGCGTCAAGGGGGGGGTACTGTCACGGTTTCGGCCGAGGCGGCTCCTCCTCCTTGTTCGGGCAGGTTTCGCCGGTCGTCGTCTCCGGAGTTCTAGCTGCCACCGCTCTATGTTTCTTGTTTGATTGGTTTTGTCTGTTAGTCACACCTGTTTTGTGTTATGTCTCATTTAGCACCCTATTTAGTTTCCTTGTTGTTAGTTTAGTGTTGTGTGTAATTGTTCATGTCGTGTTGTTACGCTACCCGTGTCGGTACGCTATGTTCATAGTGTCCTCCTTGTATTTAGGATAGTATTACGCACCTGTGTGTGTGCTCGCTATTTTACGCCTTTGTGCGTCCTTTTGCCTCCGGGCTGTTTTGGATTTATTTTGTGTTGTGCTCTAGTAAAGTCTGGTTGGACTTATCCTCTGCTTCCTGCGCCTGATTCTACACCACACCAATCCACAGCAGCGTGACATATTTGGACAATTTGCACATTCGGATCGAAATTACTATTAATTAATATCATCACCCCTTTTGAATTTCTTTGCCCATGGGAGAAGTATATTTCTCCCCCCCATTCCTTTTCCCACGCAACTTCATCTAGAATTGTTGAATGAGTTTCCTGTAAACAATAGATATTATATTCCTTCTCTTTGAGCCATGTAAATATTGTTCTTCTTTTGTTATTATCAGCTAAGCCATTACAATTATAACTGGCTATACTTATTTCACCATACACCATAATGAGATACAAGTTTCAAGTCTATTTATCATTATATATGTTTGTAAACTTACCAATAAAAAATACCGTAATGATTGAGTGTCCATATAGCTGTACCATGATATTTGCATTGCAACTAAGTATCCCTTCAATTGTTCTCCACTAATTCCCCCGCTAAAGCCCCTTCCCATCCCAAGTTGAGCCGTCATCCCAGTGATCGGCATCCCACCCACATTCCTCCAGATCCCTAGGGCCCCGAGAGGCCAGGACCCATCCATCGAAAACAGCACACAGTGCCACGCACAAAACAGAAGCAGATTAACCGCCAAAAGCATTTCCAATGCTGTCACCTCTATATATAACTATTTAAAAATATATTTTCAAATATCTTGCATATCTTATTTTCCATCATTATCAATTAATATGCGTAATAATGTCGGCAGTTCATACGTAGGATTTTAACATATAACCTGGATTGCCATTGTATTACATTTAATTTATTGACAAGCAATTATTATCCTAGCAAATAATTACCGTGGTCCATCCCATACCCCCCTTTTGCAATTATGTTAGCTCAGCTGAAAACTGTTGTGCTGATTAAAGGAGCCATAAAACTGGCTTTCTTGAGTTGAGTATCTGGAGTATCAGCAATTGGGGGTTCGATTACAGGCTCAAAATGGACAGAAACAAATAACTTTCTTCTGAAACTCGTCAGTCTATTCTTGTTCTGAGAAATGAAGGCTATTCCATGCGAGAAATTGCCAAGAAACTGAAGATCTCATACAACGCTGTGTACTACTCCCTTCACAGAACCTCAACCTCAACCAAATGTTGATGGTTTGGGATGAGTCGGACTGCAGAGTGAAGGAAAAGCAGCCAACAAGTGCTCAGCATATGTGGGACCTCCTTCAAGACTGTTGGAAAAGCATTCCAGGTGAAGCTGGTTGAGAGAATGCCAAGAGTGTGCAAAGCTGTCATCAAGGCAAAGGGTGGCTACTTTGAAGAATCTCAAATGTTTAACACTTTTTTGGTTACTACATGATTCCATGTGTTATTTCATAGTTTTGATGTATTCACTATTATTCTACAATGTAGAAAATAGTAAAAATAAAGAAAAACCCTAAAATGAGTAGGTGTTCTAAAACTTTTGACCTGTAGTGTATATATTTGCAAAAAATATATATATGGGGGATTGGAAGTGATGCAGAAAATTACATTGATGGAAGCTACAATCTATATGCAATATTAAAGATGATCTACCCCCTAAACAAAAATAAAAAAAGAATTAAAAAAAGACACCTTCCTAATATTGAGTTGCACTCCCTCCTTTTGCCCTCAGAACAGCCTCAATTCATCGGGGCATGGACTCTACAAGGTGTCGAAAGCGTTCCACAGGGATGCTGGCCCATCTTGACTCCAATGCTTCCCACAGTTGTGTCAAGTTGGCTGGACATCCTTTGGGTGGTTGACCATTCTTGATATACACAGGAAACTGTTGTACGTGAAAAACCCAGTAGCATTGAAGTTCTTGACACAAACCGGTGCGCCTGGCACCTACTACCATACCCTGTTCAAAGGCACTTAAATATTTTGTGTTGCCTATTCACCCTCTGAACGGCACACATACACAATCCATGTCTCAATTATCTCAAGGCTTAAAAATCCTTCTTTATCCTGTCTCCTCCCCTTCACCTACACTGATTGAAGTGGATTTAACAAGTGACATCAATAAGGGATCATAGCTTTCATCTAGATTCACCTGGTCAGTCTATTTCATGGAAAGACCAGGTGTCCTTAATGTTTTGTACACTCAGTGCATAGTGGGACTTCTTATAAGTATCCGGGTTAGAGTCCCGCTCCTTGAAAGCGGCAGCTCTACCCTTTAGCTCAGTGCGGATGTTGCCTGTAATCCATGGCTTCTGGTTGGGGTATGTTCGTACGGTCATTGAGGGGACGACGTCATCGATGCACTTATTAATGAAGACGGTGACTGATGTGGTAAACTCCTCAAGGCCATCGAATGGATCCTGGAACATATTCCAGTATGTGCTAGAAAAACAGTCCTGTAGCTTAGCATCCATGTTATCTGACCACTTCCGTATTGAGTGAGTCACTGGTACTTCCTGCTTTACTTTTGCTTGCAAGCAGGAATCAGTAGGATATACAGTGGGGAAAAAAAGTATTTAGTCAGCCACCAATTGTGCAAGTTGTCCCACTTAAAAAGATGAGAGAGGCCTGTAATTTTCATCATAGGTACACGTCAACTATGACAGACAAAATTAGACAAAAAAATCCAGAAAATCACATTGTAGGATTTTTTATAAACTTATTTGCAAATTATGGTGGAAAATAAGTATTTGGTCACCTACAAACAAGCAATATTTCTGCCTCTCACAGACCTGTAACTTCTTCTTTAAGAGGCTCCTCTGTCCTCCACTCGTTATCTGTATTAATGGCACCTGTTTGAACTTGTTATCAGTATAAAAGACACCTGTCCACAACCTCAAACAGTCACACTCCAAACTCCACTATGGTCAAGACCAAAGAGCTGTCAAAGGACACCAGAAACAAAATTGTAGACCTGCACCAGGCTGGGAAGACTGAATCTGCAATAGGTAAGCAGCTTGGTTTGAAGAAATCAACTGTGGGAGCAATTATTAGGAAATGGAAGACATACAAGACCACTGATAATCTCCCTCGATCTGGGGCTCCACGCAAGATCTCACCCCGTGGGGTCAAAATGATCACAAGAACGGTGAGCAAAAATCCCAGAACCACACAGGGGGACCTAGTGAATGACCTGCAGAGAGCTGGGACCAAAGTAACAAAGCCTACCATCAGTAACACACTACGCCGCCAGGGACTCAAATCCTGCAGTGCCAGACGTGTCCCCCTGCTTAAGCCAGGCCCGTATGAAGTTTGCTAGAGTGCATTTGGATGATCCAGAAGAGGATTGGGAGAATGTCATATGGTCAGATGAAACCAAAATATAACTTTTTGGTAAAAACTCAACTCGTCGTGTTTGGAGGACAAAGAATGCTGAGTTGCATCCAAAGAACACCATACCTACTGTGAAGCATGGGGGTGGAAACATCATGCTTTGGGGCTGTTTTTCTGCAAAGGGACCAGGACGACTGATCCGTGTAAAGGAAAGAATGAATGGGGCCATGTATCGTGAGATTTTGAATGAAAACCTCCTTCCATCAGCAAGGGCATTGAAGATGAAACGTGGCTGGGTCTTTCCGCATGACAATGATCCCAAACACACCGCCCGGGCAACGAAGGAGTGGCTTCGTAAGAAGCATTTCAAGGTCCTGGAGTGGCCTAGCCAGTCTCCAGATCTCAACCCCATAGAAAATCTTTGGAGGGAGCTGAAAGTCTGTGTTGCCCAGCGACAGCCCCAAAACATCACTGCTCTAGAGGAGATCTGCATGGAGGAATGGGCCAAAATACCAGCAACAGTGTGTGAAAACTTTGTGAAGACTTACAGAAAACGTTTGACCTGTGTCATTGCCAACAAAGGGTATATAACAAAGTATTGAGAAACTTTTGTTATTGACCAAATACTTATTTTCCACCATCATTTGCAAATAAATTCATTAAAAATCCTACAATGTGATTTTCTGGATTTTCTTCTTCTCAATTTGTCTGTTATAGTTGACGTGTACCTATGATGGAAATTACAGGCCTCTCTCATCTTTTTAAGTGGGAGAACTTGCACAATTGGTGGCTGACTAAATACTTTTTTTCCCCACTGTAATTATGGTCAGATTTGCCAAATGGAGGGCGAGGGAGAGATTTTGTACGTGTCTCTGTGTGTGGAGTAAAGGTGGTCTAGAGTTTTTTTCCCACTGGTTGCAAATGTGACATGCTGGTAGAAATGAGGTAAAACTGATTTAAGTTTCCCTGCATTAAAGTCCCCAGCCACTAGGAGTGCCACCTCTGGATGAGCATTTTCTTGTTTGCGGTCTTAGTGCCAGCATCGGCTTGTGGTGGTAAATAGATGGCTACGAAAAATATAGATGAAAACTCTCTTGGTAAATAGTGTGGTCTACAGCTTATCATGAGATACTCTACCACAGGTGAGCAAAGCCTTGAGACTTCCTTAATATTAGACATTAGTTATATATATTAGTTATTGACAAATAGACACACACCACCACCCCTCGTCTTACCGGAGGCAGCTGTTCTGTCTTGCCGATGCACGGAAAACCCAGCCAACTGTATATTATCCATATCGTCGTTCAGCCACGACTCTGTGAAACATAAGATGTTACAGTTTATAATGTCCTGTTGGTAGGATAGTCTGGAATGGAGCTCATCCAGTTTATCCTCCAATGATTGCAAGTTGGCCAATAGGACGAATTGTAGAGACGGGTTACCTACTCGCCGATGAATTTTAAGAAGGCACCCGGACCCGCGTCCCCTGTATCGTTTTCTCTCCTTCATGCGAATGACGGGGATTTGGCCCTGGTCCAGTATCAACAGTAAATCATTTGTGTCCAACTCGTTAAAGAAAAAGGTGAGGTGAGCAATCGCTGTTCTGATATCCAGAAGCTATTTTCGGTCATAAAAGACGGTGGCAGAAACATTATGGACAAAATAAGTTACAAACAACGTGAAAAAACACACAAAATAGGACAATTGGTTAGGAGACCGTAAAACGGCAGCCATCCCCTCCGGCGCCATTATAAATAAACAACTTATAATCAAGCTGTGCTAGGGCAAAAACCAACATGTGCAGCCCACTTGGCTGGAGTAGAGTTGGTGTCACAGAAAGACTGTTTATTTTCTTAGAGGGAATCAGCAGCTGGTTAAATCAAGCAGTACTACGAAACTAGTCTTAGTATTATGATACTGACTGAGTTTCATATAAAGAGCTGGTGAGTTTGTGAATTGGGCCAGAGGTGTCTGGGGAGGAGGCGGTGGTGGGATTGTACAGTGTATGTGCTTTCGTTCATGCATGCTTGCGTGTGTGTGTGTGTGTGTGTCAATGAAAGCCTCTAAAACAGACTCTGACTTTCTAAGATCCAGTTAGAGATAATGCATGGACCCACATAATGACCAAGAGAGAAGGTGTCTGAGACCTGAATTAATTTTCTGCTTGGCAAACAAGGTTGACAGACACCAACGACTTAGTGTAAATAGGAGAATGGCTCCAGAATGTCTAGCGATCCAAATTTGGATGTAACTAAGCACAAATGGTGACTGTACCTGCTTCCACACTCTGCACCGACCGGACCACGATGATGATGCACCGACCGGACCGGCCCACAATGATGATGCAATGTCATACAGGATGCAAGGAGCCAGACGTGTGTGTGTGAGGAAAAATCCCCTTGGCTTTGGAAGATTGGAGGACTTTGCAAGTCCTCTTTCCAAGTAATTTGTTTCACACCGATTTTTTGACTTCAAGTGCAATTGCCCATGCATGTAGGCCACCCCACACAGACACTGGCAGACGCTGGCAGACGCTGGGGACTGCCAACCCACCATCTCTGTTCCAGGAACCAGCCTCTCAGCACATTCCCACTGAGCTGTCTTCCTGCATAATTGCCTCCCTGTTGAGGTTACTCATTTTACATATGGAGGGGAAAAGGAAAGAACCTCTCCAAATTGCCAAAGAATAATGACGCTTCCTGCTGAGACTTTGAGGAAAGCATATTTGATTTCTGTGATAAACCAGCCCACCTTGTGATAGCTCTCTGCACCAACTATTGCGGACATTTACACAAGACATTAATGATTTCCTGCCTTTTGAATAGCTGTAAGACTTTTTACCACGTTGCATTTTTTATGTTTTCATACACTCAAAATGTTTTGTCTAACAGGGCTAACACTGAAATGACCCTTTTTGTTAACAGTAAAGAGGAGATAAATCTCCATGTTTTCTCCATGCTCAGGTGTTGACATTGAGATTACAGATGGGGCAGTCAGTGACTGAGTGGGACCCACATGATCTGAGGCACTCAGTCAGCAGTACTGTCATTGTCAGACATTCCAGAGTGTGTTAGGGGAAATACCAATGTGGGAGGTGAATGTCCCTACGGTGATATGTACTGTAGTACTGTATATAACAATCCCTGATCTGCCGATATGAAGGGAATGTGAACCACCTTCATCACACGCAACGGGGTCCGGTCAAGGGGCTGATCCGACCATCTGGAAATAACTTATCCATCCCTCCGACAAATATAATGAGTCAGTCAGCTGATCTCCTGACTGAGATGCTGCATGACCCCTGTGACCCCTGTGGCTATCCATTCAAAATGGCTGGGCATTATGGTTATAATGAGCTACAGGGCTGATTAAAAACAACAGCAGGAACACATAGTTTCTTTCCTCTCAGTACAAATCACAGACCAGCTCCTGGGTTTAATAGGCCAAAACGAGCTGTTTTGTGGAGCGCTTCATGTCCGCCAAATGCGCCAATCATCCCCATATGAAAAGTGTATTGTTCTAGTCAGGAGCAGAGAGAAATGGAAATGAAGTTTCTGTGAGACGTTATCAATATAGATATGATATTATGACTTGTTGAGGAGTATGAGGGTGTCGGGACTAACCCACAACGTTAGACACGGACACAAATGATCTGCTTGGCGTGTTGACACACTGGTGGTTTGTTGTGGCCGAGTATTGGTGCTAAACCGTGTTGTTGGAGTCTGGCATGCTAGTTGGCTGTGGCGTCATATGACTAGGTGCCCTGGACGGTTTTCACGGAAGAATACTGTACCAAGTTAGCTGAATAAACTAAGTTAGTCTATTCCTAGAAAACATTGAACCGCTGTAGTTTACAACAATTATAGTTTCTGAGGTGGAAGTTGGGAGAGTTATATTTGGGTGTTTCAGTGAAACGTAAGTGAGGGAGGCCCCGCTCTCTCGCTTTTCCAGATGTTTAGTTCATTTCATTCCGATCTCCTTTGCATTATTGTAGCCATTTTCTGTAGCCTGTCAACTATGCCTCGGTCTATCCCTGTTCTCTCCTCTCCGCACAGGCTATACAAACGCCTCACACCACGTGGCTGCTGCCTCTCTAACCTGGTGGTCCCTGCACGCACGACCCACGTGGAGTTCCAGGTCTCCGGCAGCCTCTAGAACTGCCGTTCTGCGGCCAACAAGGCAGAGTTAATCTCAGCCTATGCTACCCTCCAGTCCCTCGACTTCTTGGCGCTGACGGAAACATGGATTACCACTGAAAACACTGTTACTCCTACTGCTCTCTACTCGTCTGACCATGTGTTCTCGCATACCCGAGAGCATCTGGTCAGCGGGGTGGTGGCACAGGAATCCTCATCTCTCCCAAGTGGACATTCTCTCTTTTTCCCCTGACCCATCTGTCTATCTCCTCATTTGAATTCCATGCTGTCACAGTCACTAGCCCATTCAAGCTTAACATCCTTGTCATTTATCGCCCTCCAGGTTCCCTTGGAGAGTTCATCAATGAGCTTGACGCCTTGATAAGTTCCTTTCCTGAGGACGGCTCACCCCTCACAGTTCTGGGTGACTTCAACCTCCCTATGTCTACCTTTGACTCATTTCTCTCTGCCTCCTTCTTTCCACTCCTTTCCTCTTTTGACCTCACCCTCTCACCGTCCCCCCCTACTCACAAGGCAGGCGATACGCTTGACCTCATCTTTACTAGATGCTGTTCTTCTACTAATCTCACTGCAACTCCCCTCCAGGTCTCAGACCACTACTTTGTATCCTTTTCTCTCTCGCTCTCCTCCAACACTACTCACTCTGCCCCTACTCAGATGGTAATGCGCCGTCGCAACCTTCGCTCTCTCTCTCCCGCTACTCTCTCCTCTTCCATCCTATCATCTCTTCCCTCTGCTCAATCCTTCTCCCTCCAATCTCCTGATTCTGCCTCCGCAACCTTCCTCTCCTCCCTTTCTGCATCCTTTGACTCTCTATGTCCCCTATCCTCCCGGCCGGCTCGTTCCTCCCCTCCTGCTCCGTGGCTTGACGACTCATTGCGAGCTCACAGAACAGGGCTCTGGGCAGCCGAGCGGAAATGGAGGAAAACTAGACTCCCTGCGGACCTGGCATCTTTTCACTCCCTCCTCTCTACATTTTCTTCATCTGTTTCTGCTGCTAAAGCCACTTTCTACCACTCTAAATTCCAAGCATCTGCCTAACCCTAGGAAGCTCTTTGCCACCTTCTCATCCCTGCTGAATCCTCCTCCCCCTCCCCCCTCTCTGTGGATGACTTCGTCAACCATTTTGAAAAGAAGGTTGACGACATCCGATCCTCGTTTGTTAAGTCAAATGACACTGCTGGTCCTGCTCACACTGCCCTAACCTATGCTTTGACTTCTTTCTCCCCTCTCTCTCCAGATGAAATCTTGCGACTTGTGACGGCCGGCCGCCCAACAACCTGCCCGCTTGACCCTATCCCCTCCTCTCTTCTCCAGACCATCTCCAGTGACCTTCTCCCTTACCTCACCTCGCTCATCAACTCATCCTTGACCGCTGGCTATGTCCGTTCCGTCTTCAAGAGAGCGAGAGTTGCACCCCTTCTCAAAAAACCAACACTCGATCCCTCTGATGTCAACAACTACAGACCAGTATCCCTTCTTTCTTTTCTCTCCAAAACTCTTGAGCGTGCCGTCTTTAGCCAACTCTCTTGCTATCTCTCTCAGAATGACCTTCTTGATCCAAACCAGTCAGGTTTCAAGACTGGTCATTCAACTGAGACTGCTCTTCTCTGTGTCACAGAGGCTCTCCGCACTGCTAAAGCTAACTCTCTCTCCTCTGCTCTTGTCCTTCTTGACCTGTCTGCTGCCTTTGATACTGTGAACCATCAGATCCTCCTCTCCACCCTCTCCGAGTTGGGCATCTCCGGCGCGGCTCACTCTTGGATTGCGTCCTACCTGATCGGTCGCTCCTACCAAGTGGCGTAGCGAGAATCTGTCTCCGCACCACGTGCTCTCACCACTGGTGTCCCCCAGGGCTCAGTTCTAGGCCCTCTCCTATTCTCGCTATACACCAAGTCACTTGGCTCTGTCATATCCTCACATGGCCTCTCCTATCATTGCTACACAGACAACACACAACTAATCTTCTCCTTTCCCCCTTCTGATAACCAGGTGGCGAATCGCATCTCTGCATGTCTGGCAGACATATCAGTGTGGATGACGGATCACCACCTCAAGCTGAACCTCGGCAAGACGGAGCTGCTCTTCCTCCCGGGGAAGGACTGCCCGTTCCATGATCTTGCCATCACGGTTGACAACTCCGTTGTGTCCTCCTCCCAGAGTGCGAAGAGCCTTGGCGTGACCCTGGACAACACCCTGTCGTTCTCCGCTAACATCAAGGCGGTGACCCGATCCTGTAGGTTCATGCTCTACAACATTCGGAGAGTACGACCCTGCCTTACACAGGAAGCGGCACAGGTCTTAATCCAGGCACTTGTCATCTCCCGTCTGGATTACTGCAACTCGCTGTTGGCTGGGCTCCCTGCCTGTGCCATTAAACCCCTACAACTCATCCAGAATGGCGCAGCCCGTCTGGTGTTCAACCTTCCCAAGTTCTCTCACGTACCCCGCTCCTCCGCACACTCCACTGGCTTCCAGTTGAAGCTTGCATCTGCTACAAGACCATGGTGCTTGCCTACAGAGCTGTGAGGGGAACGGCACCTCCGTACCTTCAGGCTCTGATCAGTCCCTACACCCAAACGAGGGCATTGCGTTCATCCACCTCTGGCCTGCTGGCCCCCCTACCTCTGCGGAAGCACAGTTCCTGCTCAGCCCAGTCAAAACTGTTTGCTGCTCTGGCACCCCAATGGTGGAACAAGCTCCCTCACGACGCCAGGACAGCGGAGTCACTCACCACCTTCCGGAGACACTTGAAACCCCACCTCTTTAAGGAATACCTGGGTTAGGATAAAGTAATCCTTCTACCCCCACTTACCCCACCCCAAAACAAAACAACAAAAACAAAATTGTAAAGTGGTTATCCCACTGGCTATAAGGTGAATGCACCAATTTGTATGTCGCTCTGGATAAGAGCGTCTGCTAAATGACGTAAATGTAAAATGTAAATGTGTCGCCCAACTCTGTAAATGGTGTTTAGTGAGACACAGTGGTTTTCTCGTCTCCATCGATGGGCGGCTGTCCAAGCCAGCTCCCTACTGCTTTGTTGGCATGTCAGACATGCCCCAGCACAGACAAGACGACTGAGAGAAAAGGCCTTGTTTGGTCGTGCTCGGGTGAATTCAGGTGTGCTATTTCCCTAATAGAATCACTGTCTGGCTGTGATTGTGTTACTACGGTGGTGGACGAGAACAAGCACGAAGTCACACCTGTCACCAAGAGGTTGAAGGAGAGAAAGGGTTGAGTTGGAGGTTCTACTTGCAACAGTCTTTGTCTAGTCAACCGAAATCAAGCAATGTCCGTTTTTTTCCCAATACAACTTCAATTGCTGAAATAAAGATCAGTGTTCCATGAGCCAACAGTGAGGTAGTTATTTCTCCTCTTTTCTTCAGCTTCATTAAAACAAGATTTGCATAAGTAGCAAGGAAGATGGACACAGAGATAGTAGTGATGGACTTGACACCAAGAAAGTGCTGATAATGGTGAAGAAAAGGACAGACTGCGATGTTTTGAAAAAACAGTCTGTGTCTTTTCAGACGGTCTGGTTACCCCCTCAGGTACTGGGTGTTGAGTGAAAGTCATCCCTGCTAAGTGGACACCCATGCTGGTGTTATCTGATCTGAGATCAGCGGGTTCAGTTGTTTAATCTCCCTCGTTTTGTCTGTTTGTGCTTATTGCGCAATCTCCCTAGCTGTGTTGCGTGTTGGGAAGACGAGACAAGGGTCTGTAGAAGCATAGCTGGCTTTCAACCAACAAACCAAAGACATTATTAGATCATGTGGTTTCTGGTTTGATAAGGTGTGAGGGGTGAAGGAGGTAAGAAGAATGGAGAAATACAACCTGACAAAGTCAGTGAGGATGATATGGAAGGAAAAGAGACATGGGTAAATAAGTGAAGGATGAGGAGGAGAGGAAGGGTAGAAGAAGACAGAGGACTGTTGCCTGTGGTCTGAACCGAGGACCATATGAGCCCCAATTTGACCTTTCACCTCTCAACATGTCCGGCCAGAATAGGGCTCTTGTGTTGAAGAAAAACACAGGTGGGCTTCTAAGCACACTAACACACAACTCCATTGGTTCATTATGTCATAGGCTGTTGTTGGAACTCAAAACCCAACTAAAATCAATGACCTATTCGAAATAACACCCAATATCCTAAACAAAGTTGACTGGTTAATAAATAAGTTAACCCGCCACTCAGGTAAATCACTTCCCAATATGGCTATGTGATATCTATTAGGGGGCTCATGTTGTTAATTCAGCATGGTTTCCTTTGGCCATGTGCACAGCTGGTGCAGAGCACAGCTCCAGTTAGTATGGTCTAATATGTTATCCAGTTGGCTCGAATGACTGTATCAACAAGACCTGTTTCCTCTGCCCGTACGATGAATTAGGGCAACCCCCTTCGCCAGCAGTCCCCACCGGAGAGTCATCATGGTCACGGTGAGTTCCAAAGCAAGGTTCTAAAAACTGTCACATGTCCAGCTTTAGGGATGATACAACCTTCCTGTCATTTTAATGTCTACCTAGCAAGAGAAAGCAGAGAAGAGAGAGAGATGGATTGATAGGGAAAACGTTTCAGGGTCACTCTTGAAGACTGCAGCGCCGTACTCCTGGCTCTTGGCCCAGTGTTTGCCTTTGGTCTGGAGGAGCTTCTGCTCTCCTCTTCAAAAAGGTCTGGGATCTCAGGAGCTCTCTCTTGCTTTCTTTCTCTCTCTCTCTCTCTTACTCTCTCTCTCTCTGGAGGCAAAGTAGAACAAATAAACAAACATGGGCCCCATGAGAGAGAGGCAGAGAGAGAGAGAGAGAGGTGGAGAGAGAGAATGAAAGGGAGAGAGAGAGAGAGAGAGAGAGAGAGAGAGAGAGAGAGAGAGAGAGAGAGAGAGAGAGAGAGAGAGAGAGAGAGAGAGAGAGAGAGAGAGAGAGAGAGAGAGCTGTTCCTGGCTGAGAAGTGATGTCTGGAGCTCCAGGTGGGTCCTGAGGTCCTGATTCCATTCCAGCAGCAGGAGGGAGAAGAGAGGATGGAAACGATGGAAAAGAAGCAAGGAAGAGGGAGGAAAGAAAGGCAAACGTGCAGGAGAGAGGTTAGAAGAGAGGGGTTAGAGGAGAGAGGTTAGAGGAGAGGGGTTAGAGGAGAGGGGTTAGAGGAGAGAGGTTAGAGGAGAGGGGTTAGAAGAGAGAGGTTAGAGGAGAGGGGTTAGAGGAGAGGGGTTAGAGGAGAGGGGTTAGAGGAGAGGGGTTAGAGGAGAGAGGTTAGAGGAGAGAGGTTAGAGGAGTGGAGGTAGAGGAGAGGGGTTAGAGGACAGAGGTTAGAGGAGAGGGGTTAGAGGAGTGGAGGTAGAGGAGAGGGGTTAGAGGACAGAGGTTAGAGGAGAGGGTTTAGAGGAGAGGGATTAGAGAAGAGGGGTTAGAGGAGAGGGATTAGAGGAGAGGGGTTAGAGGAGAGGGGTTAGAGGAGAGGGGTTAGAGGAGAGGGGTTAGAGGAGAGGGGTTAGAGGAGAGGGGTTAGAGGAGAGGGGTTAGAGGAGAGGGGTTAGAGGAGAGGGGTTAGAGGAGAGGGGTTAGAGGAGAGGGGTTAGAGGAGAGGGGTTAGAGGAGAGGGGTTAGAGGAGAGGGGTTAGAGGAGAGGGGTTAGAGGAGAGGGATTAGAGGAGAGAGGTTAGAGGAGAGGGGTTAGAGGAGAGGGGTTAGAGGAGAGAGGTTAGAGGAGAGGGGTTAGAGGAGAGGGATTAGAGGAGAGGGGTTAGAGGAGAGGGGTTAGAGGAGTGGAGGTAGAGGAGAGGGGTTAGATGAGAGTGGTTAGAGGAGAGGGATTAGAGGAGAGGGGTTAGAGGAGAGGGGTTAGAGGAGTGGAGGTAGAGGAGAGGGGTTAGATGAGAGTGGTTAGAGGAGAGGGGTTTGAGGAGAGGGGTTAGAGGAGAGTGGTTAGAGGAGAGTGGTTAGAGGAGAGGGGTTAGAGGAGAGGGGTTAGAGGAGAGTGGTTAGAGGAGAGGGGTTAGAGGAGAGGGGTTAGAGGAGAGGGGTTAGAGGAGAGGGGTTAGAGGAGAGAGGTTAGAGGAGAGAGGTTAGAGGAGAGGGGTTAGAGGACCTAATTGAAAGGAAGAAAGGGTAGAGCAGGTAGAGCAGTGAAGAAGAGGAGATGAGAGAGAAAAAGGAGTGAAGAGAAAATAAAAGCTGAGGTGAAAAGAGAGAGGCAAAGTCATGAGTCAGCAGAAGTAAACAGAAAGAGTTGGTAAGAAACCTCATCCATTCTAAATGTCCCCCACATGGGAGCTGTCTATCAACTATCCTCCATCCTCTCCCTAATCCACCTCCTCCACCTCCTCACACCCACACACTCACTCCTCAACCCAAGAACCACACACTGATGTTGTTTTCTCTGTGTACTAGGACAGAACTATGCCAAGCGCTGAGCCACTCAGAGTGTAAAGTGAGCGCTTGGCACGTCCCACCAGCCAGGGACTGGATTACTGCATGGGAAAACAAGTTGCTGCCTGCATAATGACCATCAGGGGTAGGCAGCATACACATGAACGCTGATCTTTATAGTGATGTATCCTGCAGAACCTGTGGGAGCCCAGGCCCTGACCTTGCCAACATAAAGGAGCCGTAATAGTGTTGCGTGTACATGGTGTTACCACGTCGTAAATTTTAACCATTCCTGCGGCGTGCGGGTCTGTGTTACTTCGCCGTGCACCACAGCTCAACAGTGACGCATACACATAGCACTGTTGAGGTTGTCATCGGCTGTCTTATTTGACTGGAATGGTGTGGAGATTTGGGTTTGTTCACTCAGTTTGCTGTTTGCACTCTCCTCCTACAGTTCTTCTGGTTTTCCCCTCTCCCCCTCGCCACTCATCTGCTTGTCCCACTCCCTTCTCCTCTGTCTGTATCTTATTCTCACTCATTTCTCTCTTCCCTCTCTTTCAATGGTGGGTTAAAGACCGTAACAGTATATGTGTTTGTGGTGGAACGGTTTCCACCCCTCACTTAACGTCCACTGACCCCGGTAGCACTTCCTGTCTGTGACCCCTATCAACTCACAGAGGTCAAAGTTCATACCACTGGACAGATGTCACAGTTAACCTGTAAACCTGACTCTACCTCTCGCTTCCTTTCCCTCTCCCTCTCCCTCTCTGCCTCTCCCTATCTCTTTCTCTCCCTATCTCTCTCTCGTTCTATATATATATATATATATATATATATATATATATATCCCTCTCTCTATCTCTCCCTATCTCTCTCTCTTTCTATATATATATATATCTCTTTCTCTCCCTATCTCTCTCTTTCTATATATAGATATATATCTCTCTATCTCTCCCTCGCTCTCTCTTTCTCTCCCTATCTCTCTCTCTTTCTTTCTATATATATATATATATATATATCTGCCTCTCCCTATCTCTTTCTCTCCCTATCTCTCTTTCTATATATATATATATATATATATATATCTCCCTCCCTCTATCTCTGCCGTTCTCTTTCTCCTCTCTCTCTCCCTCACTCTCTTTTTCTCCATATACAGTTCCCACCAGTCTGACCGCTCCCATGCAGTGAACCTATAGCAAACCTTGTGTCTGTCTCTCTGTGGGTGAGAGAAACAGGGTGCCGGTCTGGTGAAATGGAAAACCTCCCCTCTCCCAGGTTTCCCATTTGGGATTTATTGACTTGATGGATGCAGCCTGGGCATCGGTGACCGTGGTGCCCATGGATTTACCTGCCCTCTGGGGAGGAATCAATTTTCAACTCCCCTCCTTTCTCCTCTCATTCCCTGTTCTCCCTCGGAGCCTCAGAGCCACACACATAGGATCTGTTGTGTCACACGAATACAGGGGCTGCTGCGCTAGCTCAAACAGTGCCGACTGAGGGGAGAACAGGAGGGGTAGGGAGAGAGAGAGACAGAGAGAGAGAGGAGGAGAAGACAGTCCCCCAGCTAAATAAACACTGAGGTTCTGAAATTCAAAGAAAGAGAAAGAGAGAGAGAGAGAGAGATGATGAACCAGCCGAAAAATTAAAAACAGTCCCCCTCTCCTTCTCTGGAGTGGCGCGTGGCGGAGGAGGGTCATCACAAGATCCCAACCTCACACAAAGGAAGCCCACTGTGGCCCACGGGGTCTATTTTTAGCTGCACCAGTGCATTCTGGTCCAGGTGGAGGTGTATTATGTGAGCTGGCTGAACTCAGGCTGTAATCACTGGGCCTCAGCTTTCACACACGCGCACACACACACGCAAGCTCTGACACTAGATGAATGAGCACTGTTTTCACCCAGGCACACTGACTCTCTTTCACCATACATAAACCCTGTTGAAAATAGCTTTTTTACCTCTCATTGGATAGTATGCACGGTAAAGGTTCGCTACTACGGTAAAGATAACACAGGTCTGTGTGTGTGTGTGTGTGTGTGTTAGTGTGAGTGTGTGTGTGTGTTAGTGTGAGTGTGTGGGGCCCCTGGGCATGATGGATCTGCAGACGTGTGTCTCAGTGTCTGACATACTAAGCTGATGCAAAACATGTAATAATGCATTATAATGCATATAAACACCATCTCATACAGGGGTCTCTTGAACAGTATTGTGTCATTCCTTAACCAGTAGGAACTATGTCTGGAGTTGGATTGTGGTCCGTGGTTTGACACATAAACTTCTCCAGTACCAGTTTTTCTTTTTTACCAGAGTGGGTATTTTGCTAAGACCAAACAGCAGGGAATCTACTAATACGTATCCACACACAACAGGGACAAACAGTACCAGATGAGTTGTGATATTGGTTGCACCAGGGCTGCAAGGGATGGATGGATGGATGGGAGGAGACAGGTGTGCTAAAGCCGGTGAGCACAACACACAAACTCTCCCCTCCTCGTACCCCCACAACATAAAATATGTGTTTGTCATGAGTCGTCAACAGATTCATGGGCTCAGCATCTGGCTAACCGATCATACGATCGGGTATAAAAAACATTACTGCATTATGGGAAATGGCCCGGGCTGGAGGAAAGCTTTCTGGTGATAAGGCTGAGAGAGAGAGAGAGAGCGAGAGAGAGAGAGAGAGAGAGAGAGAGAGAGAGAGAGAGAGAGAGAGAGAGAGAGAGAGAGAGAGAGAGAGAGAGAGAGAGAGAGAGAGAGAGAGAGAGAGAGAGAGAGAGAGAAGCAGGAAAGATGTTGGATCTTAAACCCCCTGGCAGTCTAAAACGAATCGCTTCACAGTGACCAACAGCCACTATCTCCATCCACAACCACAACAGATAGCCACAGATCCAGTGGGTTTCAGTGGCTGTGAACTATGGAAAAGAATGTGCTAGATTGGCTCTATAAACCTGGCAGGCCTCTCCACAGCAGAGCCTCAGATAGACAGTGAGCCAAGGCCAGCTGCCCTCTGACTGGTCCTGTATGACAACACACAGCCGGGTGCACCGTGACAAGAAAGGCAAGGTCGAGACACAACGTGGCCTGGCCAAGGAGACGGTTTAGAACCATCGGCTGCAAGTGGAGGGATCGAGTTTCACTGGGGAAGAGAGTGTGGGACGGAGCCTGAGTAGACAGTGAAGAGAAAGGCTTTGTTTGAAAAGGAGAGACCTTATATGACATTAACAGTCCGCCACTGGATCGTATGTAGTGACCATTAATAAGAGAAGTGTTAGAGGGTTAAATTCCAGCTGTTGCTTTTGGAGCGCTAGGGAACACAGGCAAAATGCCAGGAGGGTAAGTGTGCACGTCCGTCACTAGAGTGAGAGTTACCTCTAAGCCTGACTTCCCAGCCCCTCTCTCACTCCCTCCATCTCTCTCTCACTCCCTCCATCTCTCTCTCACTCCCTCCATCTCTCTCTCACTCCCTCCATCTCTCTCTCGCTCCCTCCATCTCTCTCTCGCTCCCTCCATCTCTCTCTCGCTCCCTCCATCTCTCTCTCGCTCCCTCCATCTCTCTCTCACTCCCTCCATCTCTCTCTCACTCCCTCCATCTCTCTCTCACTCCCTCCATCTCTCTCTCGCTACCTCCATCTCTCTCTCACTCCCTCCATCTCTCTCTCACTCCCTCCATCTCTCTCTCACTCCCTCCATCTCTCTCTCACTCCCTCCATCTCTCTCTCACTCCCTCCATCTCTCTCTCACTCCCTCCATCTCTCTCTCACTCCCTCCATCTCTCTCTCACTCCCTCCATCTCTCTCTCGCTCCCTCCATCTCTCTCATCTCTCTCTGTTAACGCCTCGGAGGAGGAATTTGCTACAAACACTTCCTTCTACTGTATGCTGACAGCATATAATCAGCATGCAAACTTAACACCTCACACCTCGAATGTCATTGGTTGCTGGGATTTTTATGTTTTTTTGGATTTACAGATTTTGGTGTAACCACACATTAACACACATATGCAAATAAAATATTAACGTAACATGCAACAATTTTACTGAGTTACAGTTCATTTAAGGAAATCTGTCAATTGAAATTAATTCATTAGGCCCTAATCTATGGATTTCACATGACTGGGAATACAGATATACATCTGTTGGTCACAGATGCCTTAAGAAAAAGGTAGGGGTGTGGATCAGAAAACCAGTCAGTATCTGGTGTGATCATCATTTGCCTCATGCAGCGTGACACATCTCCTTCGCATAGAGTTGATCAAGCTGTTGATTGTGGCCTGTGAACGTTGTCCCACTCCTCTTCAATGGCTGTGCAAAGTTGCTGGATATTGGTGGGAATTGGAACACGCTGTTGTACAAGTCGATCCAGAGCATCCCAAACATGCTCAATGGGTGACGTGTGGTGAGTATGTAGCCCATGGAAGAACTGGGACATTTTCAGCTTCCAGGAATTGTGTACAGATCCTTGCGACATGGAGCCATGCATTATCATGCTGAAATATGAGGTGATGGAGGCGGATGAATGGCACGACAATGGGCCTCAGGATCTCGTCACGGTAACTCTGTACATTCAAATTGCCATCGATAAAATGCAATTGTGTTCGTTGTCCATAGCTTATGCCTGTCCATACCATAACCCCACCACCACCATGGGGCACTCTGTTCACAACGTTGACATCAGCAAACCGCTTGCCCACACGTCTGCCATCTGCCAGGTACAGTTGAAACCGGGATTCATCCGTGAAGAGCACACTTCTCCAGCGTGCCAGTGGTCATCGAAGGTAAGCATTTGCCCACTGAAGTCGGTTACGACGCCGAACTGCAGTCAGGCCAAGACCCTGGTGAGGATGACGAGCACGCAGATGTGCTTCTCTGAGACGGTTTCTAACAGTTTGTGCAGAAATTATTCCGTTGTGCAAACCCACAGTTTTATCAGCTGTCCGGGTGGCTGGTCTCAGATGATCCCGCAGGTGAAGAAGCCGGATGTGGAGGTCCTGGGCTGGCGTGGTTACACATGGTCTGTGGTTGTGAGGCCGGTTGGACATATTGCCAAATTCTCTAAAACGATGTTTGAGACGGCTTATGGTAGAGAAATGAACAGTCAATTATCTGGCAACAGCTCTGGTGGACATTCCTGCAGTCAGCATGCCAATTGCACGCTTTCATTCTACACATTTGCATGTAAAAAGGGGAGTAATTATACTTGAATTATGTTGTTTAACTCAACACAAGTAAGCGATTGAAAAGACTAGCTGACACCCAAAAGAGAGAAGCAAAGCGCTTTTTGTGAAACAGTATAACTTTTACTCTTGAGAGGGCCAGCAACCACAGTCTCTCCTGTGAAATGTAACACTGGTGCTGAGGTTCTTGGATAAAACTATTGAACAGTTTGATTGCACAATATGAAATCTTGAGAAAATGACAGCCCTTTGGTTGGTTATTCAGTGGTTTGGGATTGGAACAAACTCAAAGCACCGCTTGGCCAATACTGTTAAAGACCAGAGGGAGGACCACCAAACATTTTTTTAATCGTCAATGGAAAGTTATCCAATATTTGCTCATTTAAAGCAGAGACTGTTCAAAATAAAACAGAACTGTGAGGACTTTGTTGCATTGTAGGTCTATTTAGAAAAAAACTCTAATTACTAGTGTAGTTTCAAAATGGCTGACTTCTTAGTATAGGGCTTCTTAGTATAGGGCTTCTTAGTACAGGGCTTCTTAGTACAGGGCTTATTAGTATAGGGCTCCTTAGTATAGGGCTTCTTAATACAGGGCTTCTTAGTACAGGGCTTCTTAGTATAGGGCTTCTTAGTAAAGGGCTTCTTAGTACAGGGCTTCTTAGTACAGGGCTCCTTAGTATAGGGCTTCTTAGTACAGGGCTTCTTAGTACAGGGCTTCTTAGTACAGGGCTTCTTAGTACAGGGCTTCTTAGTACAGGGCTTCTTAGTATAGGGCTCCTTAGTATAGGGCTTCTTAGTACAGGGCTTCTTAGTACAGGGCTTTTTAGTACAGGGCTTCTTAGTACAGGGCTTCTTAGTACAGGGCTTCTTAGTACAGGGCTTCTTAGTATAGGGCTTCTTAGTACAGGGCTTCTTAGTACAGGGCTTCTTAGTATAGGGCTTCTTAGTATAGGGCTTCTTAGTATAGGGCTTCTTAGTATAGGGCCAGGCGCTTTTCTTGAATACATGACCTGACCAGGAAAAACTCCTGATCCAAGTATATAACCTCTCCACTTATTGGTAAAGTAAGCTTTGTCACAGCTAACCTGTGGCATCTGTTAGGTTTTTACCAGGTCCTTTCCCTCGTGTACTGTACACGAGCCGAGGCTAGGTAACCTTTGCTGACACACTGGGGAGCGCCTGGAGTGGGGACAGGTTATGGGCTATAGTTTACATACAAACACAACCCTGCTATGGTGTATTCTGCACCTCATAAAGCCTGCATTCAGTTAATAGGCTTTTGTGTTCTATTCCCTTGTATGGACGTTCACAGAACGTTAATAACTGTTTAAAAGGATGATGAATGAGAAAATCATGCCTGCGGTAGGGAAAATACATGTGGTTACAGCCAATGTGTGAATACTGTGCAACAGATGGCTTCGCTGTTAGGCTTATAGCCTGTATAGGTTTCCTACAGTACCGTTGGCAGGAAGTAGCAAGTGCTTTCCATACACAACAGCAGGAGTGGCACCATTTGCAGGTGTGACATTATTCCTCAACAGTGTCATGAAATCTGGCAGATTATATAGTTATCGCTGGAAATATGTAAGACTGCTGCACATATGGTTTTTCACTTGATGGTGTCTTGTAGCTAATATCTAAAGTAAAACAACTGAAAGTAGTGCTCAAAGGCATGCAGCTGAGGATAGGGTAAAGGGATCCTTCCATATTCACAATTAACTGTGGCAGCATTATTGCTATACCTCAAAAGAAAGTCATAATACCTTTTCCGGGGGCCTATACTTGTAGATCAGGGATGGGTAACTTCGATGGGGGTGGGGGCCACAAAAAAATAGAACTCATCATGAGTCCTCTGTAGCTCAATTGGTAGAGCATGGCGCTTGTAACGCCAGGGTAGTGGGTTCGATCCCCGGGACCACCCATAGGTAAAAATGTATGCACACACGACCGTAAGTCGCTTTGGATAAAAGCGTTTGCTAAATGGCATATTATATTTTATATGAGGGGCCGCAGTGGCTCATTGGTCTGCGTACACACATCCATACAAAAATAAATAAATAAATGTCCTGCAATTCTGCACATTTTGCCATGGGGCGTAGAGAGAATGTAGCTGTTTTAAAGCAAGTTTCCGGCAATTCTACACATTTTGCTATTTTATAACTCACTTCATGCAATTCTACTCATTTTACCATGGAGCGGAGAGAAAAATCTGCAGTTTAACAGCTAATTTCCTGCAATTCTACACATTTTGCCGTAAGGTGAAGGCAAATGTTTGCAGTTTTTAATATAATAACTGATGATTAATGGGCCCCACCCCAGCTGGTAATTCCACCATGCTTACTACCAGTTTAGATAGCTGGCCGCTAGACTAACTTAACAATCTAAAAACATTTAGCTGACATGGGCTAATTGAGTGACTGCTTATGCAGAATAACATTTAGAAATTGCACCTTGTGTATTCTATTATTCTAAATCTCAACAGTACATTTTTATTTATTTTTTATTTCACCTTTATTTAACCAGGTAAGCCAGTTGATAACAAGTTCTCATTTACAACTGCGACCTGGCCAAGATAAAGCAAAGCAGTGCGATAAAAACAACAACACTATTGGTCTGCAGGCCTACAAAAAGTGTTGTAATAGAGTAAGAACATTGTTAGAAAACATAGGATGGTTGAGTATGTAAGATTAGAAAAGCTTGTACTTGTCATAACATAATATGCTATGTCTACTTTTATAATAGAATCGATTAAGAATTATCTGCAGATTGTACATGTCCAGGTCTAGCAAAACATCGCCCTCTAGCGTCATAATGGCAACATTGTTGAATACGTTATCAAGTCTGCGAGGTTGTAAAACGCATGCGCGGAAGTTTAACGTCTTGCAAATTTCAAACTTTGGCGGCGGGTTAAAAAAAAATCAGACGAGAAAATACAATACAAGAAAAGGATATAACTAAAACGTGCAAAGATGACGAGCACACTGAAAGGTATTACCCTGAAAGGAAGCGCTGAGCTTGTGGCCGAGTTTTTCTGTAAGTATTTCACCGACTATTTTGGCCGCTTTTGCGACTGATCAAAAAGGAAAGGCATGCAACTTGAACATGGCGATGGTTTTCTCTGCGGAAGCTAGCTAACTAACATTGTTTACAACCATCGCATCCGTATTTTCCATGACGATAAGTAATATATTTATGTCCTTACATGTGAGTTTGCTACGCTAATAGATACATACGTTTGTTATTTTGCACCTTCATGCATGATTGAGACAACAATATTCTTACTAGTTAGCTAGCTAATAATAATATAATAATATGCCATTTAGCAGACGCTTTCATCCAAAGCGACTTACAGTCGTGCGTGCATACATTTTTGTGTATGGGTGGTCCCGGGGATCGAACCCACTACCTTGGCGTTACAAGCGCCGTGCTCTACCAGCTGAGCTACAGAGGACCTAGTCCGTGGTCGTAACTTAGTTAACCTATTTCTGTCCCTTGGCTTCAGCATTCGGTATCAACAGCATCCTGTACCAGCGAGGGATCTACCCTCCGGAGACGTTCTCCCGAGTCACCCAGTATGACATGAGCCTTCAACTCACCACTGACACACAGCTGAAAAACTACCTGACCAACGTGGTATCACAGCTCAAAGGTACAGTATGAAATAAACTCAATGTAATGTAGCACATGCGCAGAACGTTATAATATATGGGGGGCGGGGGACAGGACAGCCATCTGTGTATTCAAACAAGATACAGGACTTTAGAGGACGACTATCTGGCCTATGCTGCAGTCACTTGTGTGGCTATTAGCCCTGTGTGTTATTTCTCACAATTTGACAAGATCAAATGAGGTGTCATATTTCACAACTTGGTGTGTTGATTTTCACCATTTTTATCAATGTGTTACCAGTATGTCTGTTTCCAGTGGTGTAAAGTACTTAAGTAAAAGTACTTTAACCTACTACTTAAGTAGTTTTTTTGGGGTATCTGTACTTTACTACTTATATTTTTGACAACTTTTACTTTTACTCCACTACATTCCTAAAAATAATGTACTTTTTACTCCATACATTTTCCCTGACACCAAAAAGTACTCATTACATTTCAAATACTCAGGCAGGACAGCAATATGGTCCAATTCACACACCTATCAATATAATGCGTTGTCATCCCTACTGCCTCTGATCTGGCGGACTCACTAAACACAAATACTGTGTTTGTAAATAATGTCTGAGTGTTGGAGTGTGCCCCTGGCTGACCATAAATAAATAAAAAAACAAGAAAATCGTGCCATCTGGTTTGCTTAATATAAGGAATTTTATGAATAGTATTTACTTTAACTTTGTACTTTTACTCAAGTATGACAATTGAGTACTTTTTCCACCACTGTACTTAAGTACATTTAAAACCAGATACTTTTAGACTATTACTCAAGTACTATTTTACTGGGTGACTTTCACTTTTACTTGAGTCATTTTCTATGAAGGTATCTTTTTACTTTTACTCAAGTATGAAAACTTAGTACTTTTTCCACCACTATCTGTTTCTACTGTAGTTGGGTGTGCAAATTGCAGAGTGGCTGTTTGAATAAATTGTCTTTGTATTGCAGAGTGGCTGTTTGACTGACTTGTGTCTCTGTATTGCAGAGTGGCTGTTTGAATAAATTGTCTTTGTATTGCAGAGTGGCTGTTTGAATAAATTGTCTTTGTATTGCAGAGTGGCTGTTTGAATAAATTGTCTTTGTATTGCAGAGTGGCTGTTTGACTGACTTGTGTCTTTGTATTGCAGAGTGGCTGTTTGACTGACTTGTGTCTTTGTATTGCAGAGTGGCTGTTTGACTGCACAGTGCAGAAGCTGGTTCTTGTGATCACATGTTTGGAGACCAATGAGGTGCTGGAGCGGTGGCAGTTTGACATTGAGTGTGACAAGAGTGCCAAGGAGATCAGGTACTGTAGGATATGCCAGCAGTGGACCTGACTACCACACACACACACACATACACACACACACACACACACACACACACACAAATACCCACATTCACACCACTACTTAGAACATTGCGGACTATTTGTAGCATTTTAGTGCTTTTCCTAACCAGCTCAATCGTAACACGAAGTCATACTTGAGAGTGAGGGTACTTTTTATGAAGATGGTCAGTTTATGCCCTTTGAGTATGATGTTGCATTTGATATTTCAGTAGTTTCCAATGTCGACTTATCCTAACACGCCAGACCAATAGTTCAACATGGTTTGACTTTGAGAATAACTGTGAAAGCCTTTTTGTGTCTCTTCTCTCAGCGCTCCCAGGGAGAAGTCCATCAAATCCATCCAGGATGAGATTCGCTCAGTCATCCGACAGATCACTGCCACTGTCACCTTCCTACCCCTGCTGGAGTCTTCCTGTGAGTAGTGTGTGTGTGTGTGTGTGTGTGTGTGTGTGTGTGTGTGTGTGTGTGTGTGTGTGTGTGTGTGTGTGTGTGTGTGTGTGTGTGTGTGTGTGTGTGTGTGTGTGTGTGTGTGTGTGTGTGTGTGTGTGTGTGTGTGTGTGTGAGAACCAGTGTTTCCATTGGCCGTTAATTGCCTGCTAAAGCCGACACATTGTGGCTCAGCAAATATCCTGATGAAAATAAAGACATTTTATAAATCACTTTTGCTATGCAGAGAGGTTGGTTCAGGTTGTCTTTCAATCAAATTATATCTCTACTCTGCCTGCCTGTCTGTCTTGAGCTCATTGTATCAACTGGTACCGGCCCGCAAATGTTCCCGTGTCAGTGACAGACAGTTGTATGCACGCGGGAAGTGTTCCCTGCAACTGGGTCCTGGACTTCCTGAAGGGCTGCTCCCAGGTGGTGAAGGTAGGAAACAACACCTCCACTTCGCTGATCCTCAACACTGGGGCCACACAAGGGATGCGTGCTCAGCCCCCTCCTGTACTCCCTGTTCACCCATGACTGCGTGGCCAAACACGCCTCCAACTCAATCATCAAGTTTGCAGGCGACACAACAGTAGTAGGCTTGATTACCAACAATGACGAGACAGTCTACAGGGAGGAGGTGAGGGCTCTGTGTCACTCAATGTCAACAAAACAAAGGAGATGATTGTGGACTTCAGGAAACAGCAGAGGGTGCATCCCCCTATCCATATCGACGGGACTGCAGTGGAGAAGGTGGAAAGCTTCAAGTTCCTTGGTGTATACATCACTGACAAACTGAAATGGTCCACCCACAGAGACCGTGTGGTGAAGGAGGCGCAACAGCCTCTTCAACCTCAGGAGGCTGAAGAATTTTGGCTTGGCACCTAAAACCCTCACACATTTTTACAGATGCACAATTGAGAGCATCCTGTCGGGCTGTATCACCGCCTGGTACGGCAACTGCACCGCCTGGGCTCTCCAGAGGGTGGTGCGGTCTGCCGAACGCATTACCGGGGGCAAACTACCTGCCCTCCAGGACACCTACAGCACCTGATGTCACAGGAAGGCCAAAAAGTTAATCAAGGACATCAACCGCCCAAGCCACTGCCTGTTCACCCCGCTATCATCCAGAAAGCGAGGTCAGTACAGGTGCATCAAAGCTGGGACAGAGAGACAGAAACAGTTTCTATCTCAAGGCCATCAGACTGTTAAATAGCCATCACTAGCACATTAGAGGCTGCTGCTGCCTATTGAAATCACTGGCCACTTGAAGAAATGGAACACTAGTCACTTTAATAATGTTTATATATCTTGCATTACTCATCTCATATGTATATACTGTATTCTATAATATTCTACTGTATCTTAGTCCATGCCGCTCTGTCATTGCTCGTCCATATATGTATATATTCTTAATTCCATTCCTTACTTAGACTTGTGTGTATTGGGTATATGTTGTGAAATTGTTAGATATTACTTGTTAGATATTAATGCACTGTCGGAGCTAGAAGCACAAGCAGTTCGCTACACCCGCAATAACATCTGCTAAACACGTGTATGTGACAAATAAAATTTGATTTGATTTTTTTGTGCCTTTTTTCAAATCCACCAAGGAGGATTATTTAGATTAAGCAATTTTGCTTCCCTCCTCTTCCTATAAATCAAGCTAGTTAGTTTACTCGCTACTGTACCAAGGATGGAGGCATATACAAGTGGGAAAATAAATAGACACAAACAAAGGATATTGACAAGCCAGATAGAGGGAGACGTGTATTGTGCAAGAAGCCAATGTTCACTTGGTAGGCTCATTCCTCTGTGCATAATTTCTAAAGGGTATTAATTTTCATCAGTCACTTACAGCTGGTGTTTATGGTGACTTCATTCAAATGAGTTTATATTTTGTCTTCTAAAATCTGATCTGACATTTGACCGGCACATATTTTTCCTAACAGAAATGTTCCTGATTATCCTTGATTAACACCTGAAATTTGACCCCTCTCCCCAGGTGCCTTTGACCTCCTCGTTTACACCGACAAGGACCTGGAGGTGCCCGACAAATGGGAGGAGTCGGGCCCCCAGATAATCGACCAATCGGAGGAGGTTCGTCTGCGCTCCTTCACCACCTCTATCCACAAGGTCAACAGCATGGTGGCCTACAAGAGGGCCGACTCAGCCTAGAACCTAGAACCTTGACCTCTAACCTACTACCCCCTGTACATAGTTACCTCTCATTGTCTCCTCTTCCCTGCAGAATACAATGGGCACATTGGAGATTGACTACAACTGATCTACAAATCATAATCCGTAGTAATTTAGGATTCAATGTGATTTTGTAGGTCAGTCTGCAGTGGCTGACCGCAATCTCAAATGCGCACAATGGCTTGAAAAACTAAATATTACACTTCCCTTTCCTACCTCTGCCACGCATGTCTCTCTCCCTCTCTCTCGTTAAATCTTTCTTTACATGTCTAGTCCAAAATATACCGGTTAGTCTGTCCTGTCTCTTTCTGTGTTTCGCCTTGTTCTTCCTGGCTCACTGCTTTGATGTCAATATTGTCACTGATCCCTTTTGGTACAATGCATTTACTTTCCTTTTGAACTTTACCTTTTCATCCAGTTCTGAGCCTCACTGTTTTAGAAGCTAGTGGTTTATGTGTTGTATTTTTAAGAAATATTCCCAAAATATATGAACGTATCCATTTGATCATCCTCAAGTCTTGTCTGTGTTTTACCACTGCGATTGACCAGGTGGTGGCGACATAACATATATTTAGACCAGTGTGATGTTATATCCAAAGTTTGCACAGATGACCGAGCACATAGAAAAGAAGCAGTGTCCTTTTAATGGGATGTACCATTCAACAAGAACAGGAGGGGGGGGAACCATATAGATAGAATCTAGATTGTATTTCTATAGGGGAAACCCTTTCTGCATGTCATATTACCTCAGCCTCCACTAACAACCAACAGGTCCTGTCATGTCACTTGACTATACTGTGGCTGTACATGGTCATCTTTTAAAGGTGCAGTAGTCTTCACATGCAACACACAGGTCTATCATTGATGGAGAAGCAACACATTATCATCTGTTCTGACAAATCAGACACCAAAGCATTGTGGAATTGGAACCAGAAAAGCGACTCACCTCATTTTTTTTTTTAAAGCACAGGAACAGGTGTACAAGTACACAGTTACGGAGACTTCTTTAAGTACACAATAAAACCACAGAAACGACAGTGGTCCTCAGAGTGACCGCGTACATCTACAAATAGAAAAGTGCTGCAGTTTGGACAAGGTTAAGTCAAATGTGAGTTTCTCATGTGAATGACAGTGATGCAGTGCACGTATCTGTACCTGATAACTACTATAGTATATTATGATGTGTGAATGATCTGTGCATCAGAGGAGGCTGGTGGGAGGAGCTATAGGAGGATGGGCTCATTGTAATGGCTGGAATAGAATGGAGTTAAACATGTGGTTTCTATGTGTTTGATGTGTTTGATACCGTTCCATTAATTATATTCCAGCCATTACAATGAGACGGTCCTCCTGTAGCTCCTCCCACCTGCCGCCTCTGCTGTACATACAAACGGCTTATTTTGGAAATGTGAATCACACCTATCATGTCACAGGATGGCAGTGGAATCTTCTAGAACACACGTCAAGTCTTTGGATCCTTTAAAATTTACAAAGTTCAAATAATAACACAACGTGTAAAAATACACGGGTGAATGGACAGGCTAGTAAAGATTTCAAAGCAGACATTTGGTAATAAAACTTTTTTTTAAATCTAAAAGACGTGTGTGCTCAACATGAAACTGACCTTACAGTATAGAAATCGAATAAATATATAAAACAAATAAATATGCAATAGTTAAGACGAGTGACTGTTACAAAAGATGAAAGTTCTCTCAAAACCTTTGTATTGTGAGTTTGTGGTGTGTGAGTTCGCGCTGGTATTACTAACAAGCTACTTATTGTGGTGCTGTACGGTGTGTAGAAAGTAAGTTGTATCTATACTAAGACCTGGGTTCAAATAGTATTTGTAATCTATCATTGAGCTTGCCTGGTGCAATGGAACGAATGCAATAGTCCAAAAGAAGTACAAATCTATCTGGCACTCTAGGCAGGCTCAAAATATTTGAGAGATTTCAAATACTATTTGAACCCAGGTCTGTCTGTTCTCTGGTGGCATATTGATTGATTGGTGCTCAGTAGGCCGATAGTAGCCACACACACACCACTTGTTTCTCCTCTTCAGTGATCTTCCCTTCCTCAGACCGTTAGAGATATAATATAGTGACTCCTCCTTCATGTAGCAAGTTGACTTTGTGCAAAAAAAAGAAAGAAAAAAAAGACTATGGTAATAAATATAGCTTAGTGTTGATGTCGCCTTCTCAGGGGGGTGGAGGGATGGCGTGATAGTAGGGACGGAGGAGAGACGTTAAACAGGTCTACACCGCTCCGTTGAAGAAGCGTTTGTCGTCCTGTTCAGCCAGAATCTTCCATTTCTGTCTGTTCTTCTGGCAGCCCTCGAGTAGTGGGGAACAGGATTCAGACATACCGGCCAGGGTCTGATGGACAGAGAGAGAGAGAAAGAGAGAGTATGACAGAATGAGAGAGTACCTTCATTGTGTCAATGTCATACATTAACATTTAAACATTTACGTAATTTAGCAGACGCTCTTATCCAGAGCGACTTACAGTAGTGAGTGCATACATTTTCATCGAACCCACAACCCTGGCGTTGCAAGCGCCATGCTCTACCAGCAGAGCTACACGGGACTATACATGCTATATGGCCAATAAAATGTTTCCTAAACATGACTAATAAAGACCAATCAATCATTTCATAGCCTCACCTCATACAGCTGTGTACAGATGGTATCGATGAACGACACCTGCATGCTCGGAATCTTATCCTGCTTTTCCCGATTCATCAGATCCTAGGAAAGAAAACCAACTTTACAAAACCAACTTCAGTCCAAATCTAATTTGCTCCCACATTGATATGTGGCTTTACTTGCCAACTAGTAAAAACCTGGCTTTGCACAAAGCCAACATGTGCACATGCCAAGATATTAAAATCAGATATTACAAATCAGAATCTTGGAGCCTTGTAATTACATTTCACAAACCCTGATTTTCAATGGCAATGGATCAACCGCAGCAGTGTAAAAGTGTAAGTAAAGATGGTAGGGAACAGAAGAGGTGCTTACTATTGGCTCAATGTTGAGTTCTTGTCTCTCCTTGTCCCCTTGCTCAAAGAACTCTGTAGCTACTAACTCGGCTATCTGCAAGAGAAGATGGAAAGAGACCAGAAAGACAGAAAGAAACGGAGCTCTTAAAAGTGCCTCAAAGTGGAATGTTGTTTCAATTGGGTAAAGGACAAATTGGATTTGTAACCTTGTAGTCTTTCAACAGCCACAGTCTGTTCGACTACAACCCTATGATTGTATCTGAATAAATACTTAAGCCAATCTGTTGTCCAGGGTTTTTAAATATTCATGTCTTTTGCAGATATCTATGAATTTCAATGTCGGTGTTTCCATGAATGTGATATGAGCAGGTTGAGAGGGGGTTCAGGTTGGATAGGCAGCCTCCTGTTATGTGAAAAAGAAAAAAACGTATCCACTGCCAATTGTATCAGATACCCCGCAATAGTGCTCAGTATCCTACAAAGTATTCCCTGACATTTGTAACATGGGAATGAGAGAAAAGAGAGAGAGAAAGTTCTGCTAACTGAGCAGCAACCATACTGCGTTGATGGACTCTTTCTCTTTACAAAGGATAAATGAAGACTGACTACAGCTTCGGGTTACCAATCAAGGAAGTGTGTGTGTGTGTGTGTGTGGTAGCCATCTGCAGAACACTGATTGGAGCTGTGTAATCAAGACTAGAGAGCCGGAAGGGGGGTTCAGCTGAGGAACGGAGAGAACGCGGGGGAGAAGAGGAGAGAAGGAGAAGACACATTTTTGTACACAGCTTGGCTGATGTAGTATCCGCTCTAATAATAAGATCTACTGAGCTCAACAAAAAACGTTGTATGTGTGTGAAAGAGACTTTGTGTTTGTTGGTGTATGTGTGTGTGTGTGTGCACAGATTTCCTATGTGTGTGTGAATTGCATTGTGTGTGTGTGTGTCTTCTGGAGGTGCAGAGGTACTCACTAGCTCTGTCAGTTATGTATGTATTATGTGAGGACCTGAGGAGAGGATAGGTCTAGAGATGTGTCTGGTTCAAGAACCGGGTTCTGGTTCTACAACTGTTTCTGGTTCTAGAGCTGTGTCAGGGTCTAGAACAGGTTTCTGGTTCTACAACTGTTTCTGGTTCTAGAGCTGTTTCTGGTTCTAGAGCTGTGTCTGGGTCTATAGCTGTGTCTGGGTCTAGAACAGGTTTCTGGTTCTACAACTGTTTCTGGTTCTAGAGCTGTGTCAGGGTCTCGAGCTGTGTCTGGGTCTAGAACAGGTTTCTGGTTCTACAACTGTGTCTGGTTCTAGAGCTGTGTCAGGGTCTCGAGCTGTGTCTGGGTCTAGAACAGGTTTCTGGTTCTACAACTGTGTCTGGTTCTAGAGCTGTGTCAGGGTCTAGAGCTGTGTCTGGGTCTAGAACAGGTTTCTGGTTCTACAACTGTCTGGTTCTAGAGCTGTTTCTGGTTCTAGAACAGGTTTCTGATTCTACAACTGTGTCTGGTTCTAGAACTGTGTGTGTCTATCCTCCTCTAAGAAGAGTTCTAGAGCTCTTTGATCACACACACACACACACACACACACACACACACACACACACACACACGGTTAGAGGCTTGTCTGAACCTCTCCTTCCATTGCACCTAGGGAGCTTGATGAGGAACAGGAGGTAGAGACTTGCACAGGGGAGTTGAAGTGACACGGGGAATAGAAGAAAGAGAACATAATCTAAGGAGGGAAAAGAAAAGGGAGGGGTACTCAAAAAGGAGGAGAATGGTGAGAGGGAAACGTTTTGAAAGAACATCAAAGGAGATAGCAGCAACAAGAACACAGTTGAGTTTATGAAGTGAGTCTTGAGTCTAGTGAACGTGATCCCACTTTTCACTTACCCTCTTCTGTACTGGCCAGGGCTTGGTAATGGCAGAGATGTCACAGGCAGTCATCAACATTGACCTACAAGGGGTGACACACCAGCATATTGTTGGACAAGTCGGGCAAGAGAGTGGGTAAAGTTGAGCCATTTTTTACATTCAGCATCACTCCATCAAGGGAAATACAGTGGGGAGAACAAGTATTTGATACACTGCCGATTTTGCAGGTTTTCCTACTTACAAAGCATGTAGAGGTCTGTAATTATGATAGGTACACTTCAACTGTGAGAGACGGAATCTAAAGCAAAAATCCAGAAAATCACATTGTATGATTTTTAAGTAATTAATTTGCATTTTATTGCATGACATAAGTATTTGATCACCTACCAACCAGTAAGAATTCCGGCTCTCACAGACCTGTTAGTTTTTCTTTAAGAAGCCCTCCTGTTCTCCACTCATTACCTGTATTAACTGCACCTGTTTGAACTCGTTACCTGTATAAAAGACACCTGTCCACACACTCAATCAAACAGACTCCAACTTCTCCACAATGGCCAAGACCAGAGAGCTGTGTAAGGACATCAGGGATAAAATTGTAGACCTGCACAAGGCTGAGATGGCCTACAGGACAATAGGCAAGCACCTTGGTGAGAAGGCAACAACTGTTGGCGCAATTATTAGAAAATGGAAGAAGTTCAAGATGGGGGTCAATCACCATCGGTCTGGGGCTCCATGCAAGATCTCACCTTGTGGGGCATCAATGATCATGAGGAAGGTGAGGGATCAGCCCAGAACTACACGGCAAGACCTGGTCAATGACCTGAAGAGAGCTGGGACCACAGTCTCAAAGAAAACCATTAGTAACACACTACGCCGTCATGGATTAAAATCCTGCAGCGCACGCAAGGTCCCCCTGCTCAAGCCAGCGCATGTCCAGGCCCGTCTGAAGTTTGCCAATGACCATCTGGATGATCCAGAGGAGGAATGGGAGAAGGTCATGTGGTCTGATGAGAGAAAAATCGAGCTTTTTGGTCTAAACTCCACTCACCGTGTTTGGAGGAAGAAGAAGGATGAGTACAACCCCAAGAACACCATCCCAACCGTGAAGCATGGAGGTGGAAACATCATTCTTTGGGGATGCTTTTCTGCAAAGGGGACAGGACGACTGCACCGTATTGAGGGGAGGATGGATGGGGCCATGTGTCGCGAGATCTTGGCCAACAACCTCCTTCCCTCAGTAAGAGCATTGAAGATGGGTCGTGGCTGGGTCTTCCAGCATGACAACGACCCGAAACACACAGCCAGGGCAACTAAGGAGTGGCGCCGTAAGAAGCATCTCAAGGTCCTGGAGTGACCTAGCCAGTCTCCAGACCTGAACCCAATAGAACATATTTGGAGGGAGCTGAAAGTCCGTATTGCCCAGCGACAGCCCCGAAACCTGAAGGATCTGGAGAAAGTCTGTATGGAGTGGGCCAAAATCCCTGCTGCAGTGTGTGCAAACCTGGTCAAGACCTACAGGAAACGTATGATCTCTGTAATTGCAAACAAAGGTTTCTGTACCAAATATAAAGTTCTGCTTTTCTGATGTATCAAATACTTATGTCATGCAATAAAATGCAAATTAATTACTTAAAAATCATACAATGTGATTTTCTGGATTTTTGTTTTAGATTCCGTCTCTCACAGTTGAAGTGTACCTATGATAACAATTACAGACCTCTACATGCTTTGTAAGTAGGAAAACCTGCAAAATCGGCAGTGTATCAAATACTTGTTCTCCCCACTGTATAGTATTGTTTCTAGCAAAGATATCTACATATCTTTCAGCATGTGGAAATAATCAGAATTAATGTAAACATGACAGTTTTGAAAACATAGCTTGTCCCAAAAAGGTGGTCTCTTGGCACAATTTACCCCGGGTATGGGGTGTGTTGAGCCACGGGACAGGGTAAGTTAAGCCTCCTACACATTTCTGTACTGAATGAAATATTACCACTACCTTTTTAAAACCATGTCTATCTTTATTTCCCAAACACAATTCAACACAATCACAATCGTTGTGTTGTCTTTTAATCATTTTAAGCATATTTTAGCACGGGCTTAACACCTAACAAACACTTTGTACTTTTTTAACCCTAGGATGCATATGCCGGGTCAAAATGACCCGGTCTAATTATTTTTTTTTGCTGTATTGATCCCCCCCCCAAAAAATGTAATCATCTAATATACCAGGAATTCCTTAAATAATGTGTCTTTAATGTTCCAACATCCTAATTTTGTTGTTTAATTTCTTATTTGGGTCAAATATGACCCGTATGTATTTAATTTACATTTACATTTGAGTCATTTAGCAGACGCTCTTATCCAGAGCCACTTACAGTTAGTGAGTGCATAAATAAAAATAAATCACTGCATTGCACTCATCAAACTGACCTTTCTTTTTGCTACAACAATACAATCAATGTAATGAATAAGTATTTATTAAATATCTTGTTTTTAATGTTCATTAACCACCGTTTTCCTTTCTCCTTTTTAACTCATTGATTAAAATGAGTTTCATAAGGAGGCTCATAAGAATGTTGCCAGATATACAACCAAAATGGTTTTACAGATGCTGGATGAGGAAGCCATTGGTGCCTCTTACTTAGAATCTGAGGTATCCAATTCAGATGACACAGACTGTGCCTGTGGGTCAAGTTGGAGATGTGGATGCACCTGGTAGTCCAGCTGTCCTAGAGGATTCTACAGGTGGGGAGGACTCCTCTGAGGAAGAGAGTGAAAACCAGTCAAATAGACTGAGTAAAAAGGGGTCTTACTGTAGTGAACATCCCCACCACTAAAGGCAGGACCAGAAGCCATAACATCCTGAGGAGCTGCCCAGGGCCTGTGCCGGGGTCAACAGTTGTGTCACCAAAAGATGCCTGGGAGCTGTTCATTAGTGACAACATCATTGAGGAGGTCCTAAAGTGTACAAATTTAGAAGGACGGAGAACAGTGACAGCAAAAGGGAAAGAGTGGAGAGAGGTCAACAAAGAGGAACTAAAGGCTTTTATTGGTTTAACCCTCCTCGCCGGCTTGGAGAAAAGCTGGGATGTCTCCACACGGGAGCTATTTTTGGATCCACTGCAGAATCCAATGTATAAGGCCACCATGTCGGTCGGAGGATATGAGGATATCCGTCGCTACCTGAGGCTTGATGACAAGAGGACCAGTGTTCAGAGAGGCAACGGACCACCTGTCAGCCTTCCAGTATGTGTGGGACCTTTTCCTAGAAAATTGTAGAGGACTGCATCACACTGGATGAGCAGGTTTCCTCCAGACGTGACGCTTGGCATTCTGGCCAAAGAGTTCAATCTTGGTTTCTTCAGACCAGAGAATCTTGTTTCTCATGATCTGAGAGTCCTTTAGGTGCCTTCTGGCAAACTCCAAGCGGGTTGTCATGTGCCTTTTACTGAGGAGTGGCTTCCGTCTGGCCACTCTACCATAAAGGCCTGATTGTTGGAGTGCTGCAGAGATGGTTGTCCTTCTGGAAGGTTCTCCCATCTCCACAGAGGAACTGAGGCAATGGAAATATGTTGGGTGATGAAAGAGAGCCATGCCACCACCACTAAGAGCAGCCAGGACCAGAAGAGGAAGAGGTGCCAGCTTTGCCCAAGTGCAAAGGATAGAAAAGTCAGCTGCTGGCGTTCTCAGTGCAACACACCCGTCTGCAAAGAGCACAGTCACATGCTTGTAGTTTGTAACTAATGCATGGACTAAGACAGCATAAGTAATGACACACACATTTTGTTCATTTTAGTGTTTATGTTTTCTAAATTCACAACTCTTAGTGTTGTCGTTTATATTGATGATGAACTTTAGATTTTCAAATAAATGTTTTGAAATATTATAAAACATGCTTAAAATTGTTTTATTTTGTTCTTCACACTAAAAGGTTGAATATGAAACTTTGATTGTAAGATTGATTGTAAGACAAATATGCTAATATTTTCAATAGCCGTTATGAATTTACATAATATGTTATCATTGAAATGTGTATAAAACTGTTGAAGAGCGACTAAAAACATTTCAAACAATAAAATAATTATTGAAAGGTCCAAATCATCACTCAAAATAATTATGTTCCACAAAATGGATAATATTTTAGACCCATATAAATAAAACACTGATATTACATTATCAGGTCATTTTGACCCGGCATATGCATTCAGACACACAACCAAGCTGTCCCCCAGGTGAATGGTGAAGATGTATATTGTATTGTGTTCACTAACCTCAGTAAGTCTTTATGGTAGTCATTGTCCCAGACAAACTGGCTGTTCTTGGTCAGTTCAAAGAACTCTCCTCTCCTCCTGAAAATATAGGCAGTTAATTTGATATCTGTTTATCTCCCCTTCTGTCTGCAGTCTAGTCATACGCCCACACTTCAGACAGGGAGAGAGAGAGAGAGAGAGAGAGAGAGAGAGAGAGAGAGAGAGAGAGAGAGAGAGAGAGAGAGAGAGAGAGAGAGAGAGAGAGAGAGAGAGAGAGAGAGAGAGAGAGAGAGAGAGAGAGAGAGAGAGAGAGAGAGAGAGAGAGAGAGAGGAGAGAGAGAGAGAGAGAGAGAGAGAGAGAGAGAGAGAGAGAGAGAGAGAGGAGAGAGAGAGAGAGAGAGAGAGAGAGAGAGAGAGAGAGAGAGAGAGAGAGAGAGAGAGAGAGAGAGAGAGAGAGAGAGAGAGAGAGAGAGAGAGAGAGAGAGAGAGAGAGGAGAGATTAGGAGATAAGGGGAGAGAGGTGTGAGGGGGAGGATAGAGAGAGATACAATCAATGACCATTTCAGTACATTATCACTAGATCTTCTAATGAATAGGCCAACTATGGGTACAACTTCCACCATGACATTTTCACAGCCCATCAAGCTGAATTGAAGTTCTAATGAAAACTCTGCATAAGATGTGACTTGAACAGTTCCCCTCTGTGCGCGTCCTAGCTGTGTGTGACATTGTACCTACTTCATGTACAGAGCCAGGTCCGTAGCCAGAATAGCCCTCTCGATCACCTTCAGAGTGGCCTTGTACTCATCCAGAGACAGGCTGCTTAGAATCTGATTCCCCTGGGGGGAGGGAGAGAGACAGAGAGAGGGAGGCAGGGGTTACAAATTATTGAGCTAGTTCTAATTTTATTTGTCACATGAAAAATTTGAAAATAAAATGAAAAATAATAACACAAGGAATAAATACACAATGAGTAACGATAACTTGGCTATATACAAGGGGGACCAGTACTGAGTCGATGTGCAGGGGTATGAGGAAATTGAGGTATTGGGGGCGGCAGGTAGCTTAGTGGGTAAGAGCGTTGTGCCAGTAACCGAAAGGTCGCTGGTTCTAATCCCCGAGCCGACTAGGTGAAAAATCTGTCGATGTGCCCTTGAGCAAGGCACTTAACCCTAATTGCTCCTGTAAGTCGCTCTGGATAAGAGCGTCTGCTAAATGACTAAAATGTAAATGTAAATGTAGGTAGATATGTACATATACATTAGGTAGGGATAAAGTGACTAGGCAACAAGATAGATTATAAACAGTAACAGCAGCGTATGTGATGAGTCAAAAGACATTACTGCAAAAAGGGTCAATGCAGATATTCCAGGTAGCTATTTAATTAACTATTTAGCAGTCTTATAACTTGGGGTAAAAGCTGTTCAGGGTCCTCTTGGTTTCAGACCTGCATCGGTACCCGCTTGCCGTGCGGTAGCAGAGAGAACAGTCTATGACTTGGGTGGCTGGAGTCGTAGAAAATGTGTAGGGCATTCCTCTGAAACCGCCTTGTATAGAGGTCCTGGTTGGCAGGAAGCTTGGCTCCAGTGATGTACTGGGCCGTACGCACTACCCTCTGTAGTGCCTTGCGGTAGGATGCCAAACAGCTGCCATACCACGCGGTGACACAGCCAGTCAAGATGCTCTCAATGGTGCAGCTTTAGCCATTTTTGAGGATCTGAGGGCCCATACAAAATCTTTTCAGCCTCCTGAGGGGGAAGAGGCGTTGTCATACCCTCGTCACAACTGTGTTGATGTGTTTGATACCATGATAGGTCCTTAGTGATGTGGACACTGAGGAACTTGAAGCTCTCGACCCGCCTCCACTACAGCCCCGTCGATATGGATGGGGCGTACTCCGGCCCTCCGTTTCCTGTAGTCCACGATCAGCTCCTTTGTCTTGCTGACGTTGAGGGAGAGGTTGTTGTCCTGGCACCACACTGCCAGGTCTCTGACCTCCTCCCTGTAGGCTGTCTCATCGTCGTCGGTGATCAGGACGATCGCCTCAGAGGGAGGTGTTTAATCCCAG